>NW_006291231.1:3449162-3469578 GCF_000327345.1 Myotis davidii
GCTGCTGCCAGGTGCCAGAGGGAAGCCCAGGTCCTGGGTCCTAGGTCCTGGGTGCCAGAGGGAAGCTGGTGCCAGCAGCGGGGGGAAGGAAGGCCTACTCTTGCACAAATTTTGTTCATCGAGCCTCTAGTAAAGAAATGAAGACTTAAATAAACAGTTAAGCCTAAGTGTCGATGAAGAGTCAAAAGTCACGGAAAAACAAAAGGATATGGCAGTCAGATCCCAGCAATAGATGCAGTGTGCTTGTCTTTCCAGGCTCTTCTTGCTATCTCCATTAGCTTCCAGAAGCATGGCCTCTGGTGTGGCTGTCTCTGATGGAGTCATTAAAGTGTTCAGTGACATGAAGGTACCTAAGTCCTCGACACCAGAGGAGGTGAAGAAGCACAAGAAGGAGGTGCTCTTCTGCCTGAGTGAAGACCAGAAGAACATCATTCTGGAAGAGGGCAAGGAGATCCTGGTAGGTGATGTGGGCCAGACAGTAGACGACCCCTATGCCACCTTCATCAAGATGCTGCGTGGCTATGCCACTGTGCACTGTACGATGCAACCTATGAGACCAAGGAGAGCAAGAAGGAAGACCTGGTGGTTATCTTCTGGGCCCCTGAGTCTGCACCCCTTAAGAGCAAAAAGATCAATGCCAGCTCAAAGGGTGCCATCAAGAAGAAGCTCACAGGGATCGAGCATGAATTACAAGCAAACTGCTACAAGAAGGTTAGGACCACTACACTCTGGCAGAGCAGCTGGGGGCAGTGCTGTCATCTCCCTGGAGGGCAAGCCTTTGTGAGTCCCCTTCAGCCCCCTGCCTGGAGCATCTGGCAGCCCCAGACCTGCCTGTTGGGGGGTTGCAGGCTGCCCCTCTCCTGCCAAACCAGATGGGCTGGGGGATCTTAGCAGGGGAAGGGCAATCCCTTCACCCAGTTGCCAAACAGCCCCCCACCCCCTGGACCTTCCTTCTCCCTCCACCCCTGACGGTTCTGGCCTTCCCAAACCACTTCTGACCTTCTGATTCCTCTTGGGTTGAAACAGACCAAGTCCTCCCCACCCCAGGCACCCCAGCTTTGGAGAGGGCCTGTATTTTTTTAATGACACCCTTACTTGCAACCTGTTCCTCCTCTTTCCCACGCTGCCAACTTCTAACCACAATAGTGTCTCTGCTTGTCTGTTTAATTCTGTGTATAAATAGAATGTTGTGAAGATTACCCCTCCCCATGCTGCCTGGTTCCCCGCCCCTTTTCCACCTGGTCTCAGCCATCACGGAAGTAGGACCAGTAAGGGACCCTTAATTTTTTTTTAAAAAAAGGAAGAAAACAACAATAAAAAGCCTCACTTTAAAAAAGGGGGGAGAGGGGTAATGAGCTGGGAGAAACTTAGTTCATTTAGATTCCTCATGGTGCCCCTTAATCTTCAGAGATAAGGATGTTCCTTTCCTCCAGCTCTAGGAAGGGCACCTCCCTCTCACATGAGAGTCTTATGACTTGCTTCAAGGAGGAAAGGGGAGGTGAGAAAGTCCTTCCTATACCTGCTATTTCTCAAATTATTTCAGCCTCAAATATTTAATATGCCAAGATGGCATATTTTGGCATAGTGTGTTCTGAATGCCATCTGTGTGTGTGTGTGTGTGTATGTGGATGTGTGTGTGTGTGTGACAAAAACACATACAGGTACGCCTAAAGCTTCTAATCTGTCTGAAGAGTTTTTTTTTTTTTTAACTATGAATGCAATCAAAGTATATGGTGAGCTCTTATCTTTCTGCAACCTTATAACTTATATATAGTTGAAATATCCATGAACCTTTGGTTTGACTATGTAATACTGAGGACTTGCCATTAAGAATGTTATCTTTATGGATTAATGTATAAATGATATGACTTTAAATATAGTGTTAGTACTTTGGGTTGACTTTTGTTTCCTCAAAAGTTACACATGAGTTCTAGCTAAACACACATCCATACCCATCAACTTTTGTAGCTTTTAAAAACTAAAAGCAAAAGAGATTTCAGCTTAATCCCTTTTTGTTTCTCTTATAGAAAAACATTTCTAATATCCAAAGTTAAAATTTTGTGAGAAAAATGAATACTTACTTTGGATTTCCATTCCTAATGTAAAAATAATGGTGTGCCCCCACCTGAACCATGAAGTTAACCTGTAGAGTCCATTCAATTACAGATGAACTCTTTCTTCCCTTTTCAGTGTTCACTGGTGGTTAGGGCAGTACATGGTCCCCTAAAGGGGGGACATGGTAATTGATTGTACTTTCCTGACAAGAAGAGCCACAGGCACTTTTTCATTCACAACTTACTGTGGCCCAGCCCTCATGATCACAGCTCCCAGAACCATGATCTGGGCCTGAACCAAAGCAGCCATCTTTACATGTCCACTAGTCTGGGTGTCCAGCTCATACCCTCAAGCTAGTAGATAAGCAAGTAGAAAGAAGCAGAGATGGAAGATCAAAGTTCTGGTCACTGTTTTTCGTGCTTTAAATACATTATTTCCACTCCTCACAAAACCCTGAATAGTAAATACCATTATCTCCATTTTACAGGTTGAAAAACTGGTAAGTAGAGAAATTTAAGTAACTGGTCCACCACCATGTACCTATGAAGTGTCTGAACAGGGATTCACACAAACCTCTGTCTGACCCCACACATGACAAGATAGTTATTTTAGCCATGTGGTTAAAGATGATTTGGTGTAAGTAGATTGTTATCAGTAAATGGAGGAAGTCCAGCAGCTCTCCGGTAAACTGCTAGGGTGAAAATTCTTGAGCTTCTCAAGAATCAAGGATTATTTCTTATTTATCTCGACATCTCTCATAGAAAGACTAGCTCGATGTTAGCATTGGAAGTGTTCAAGGAATAAAGATTAAATAAATTGTGCATTGGTTGAAATATATTTTTAGTGAGAAATGACATTCAAAGAATACTTTCATGTAAATACAGGATACAGATTTAAAATGTTTTATTATGTTAGAGAGCATGTAATGATATAACACAGAAACCATTAGCTGTTATATCCATTCACTGTTCCCTAATTTATTACATTATCCTAATATATAAAAAGCCAGGGACCATCATGACCTAAATGACTGGATGGACGACAGAACAGCAGGCTAGGGTACTGGCCAGCGCAGTGGGCATGAGTCTGGGTCCCAGCCGGTGCAGCGGGAGTCAGTCTGGATCCGGGCTGGCATGGCAGGAGTGAGTCTGGGTTCTGGCCAGTGCAGTGGGAGTCAGTCAGGATCCCAGCTGCCTGTGACACAGCGGTGGGAGGGAGCTGTGGGAACGAAGGAACGAAGCCATGCTGCCATCGGACTGGCCTCTGGGTTCCTCCCCACTGCCCACAGGCTCCGGGGAACCAGACTGAGATCTGGGAATCTTGGTCCCTACCCCTAGCCCACAGGCTCCAGGAACCGGAGACATACTGCAATTGGGCTGGCCTTTTGGTCCCGCCCCCCGACCTCAGGCTCTGGGGAACCAGAGCCATGCTGCAATCTGGGATTCTTGGTCCCTAGCCCCGGCCCGCAGGCCTGGGAAACCGGACCCATGCTGTGATCGAACTGGACCCTACCTGAGAGGTCCGGGATTGTGAGAGGGTGCAGGCTGGGCTGAGAGACCCCCCCCCGAGTGCACGAATTTTCATGAACCGGGCCTCTAGTTTAAGAGAAAAATAAATTAATGGGTTAATGAACTCTTAAAATGGCTTTGATCTTGATACATCTCTAAAACTCAGTTTAAAAGTAAAATTGTAAGATAGTAGAAAACATCTAAAAAAATTATCATTTATCTGATAATTTAAAACCCAAATATCAGCATAAGAAACCTGTAAATGAGACATTAAAGTCAGTGGATATGCTAATGAATGTCTCACATGTTTGGCAAAATAAAACAAAATTTAGTAATAAGAAAGTTGTATGTGATACTATTTACAAAGCATTTTCCTAAGTTTCTCAAAGTTCTTCATAACAGAAATCAAAAGATAAACATGGTTATTGTCAAATTTTGTGAAATATTTTTATATTTAAGCACATGAATCTAATATAGATAACAAGGCAAAATATGCATTGATTTTTTAAGACATTAAAGTGGAAACCTTGCCAGGGCTGACCAGCAGCCCCTGAATGACAGATAAACAGATTACTCTGACACCATTTCACTGTGAAAGAGAAGCTAAGGGACAGCCTGGCTGAAGAAGCCAGGCTGCCTCAACTGTCCGTCTCATTAGGCTTTTATTGGAATTTTTATCTTTAGATACAATCAGTAGGTGAGTAATCTTGGGAGGACATATGTGTTAACATTGTCCTCTAGGCAAGAGTATCCAGGGATTAAGCATAAGGATTCCAGTTAACACCTGGGGGTCTGCTCATGCACAGACTTATTTGGAAAGGTCAAGGAATAATTAGGAGTGCCACCTTCAATGCTCCCCTAAGTCTCCCTGAAGTCAGAATTCCAATAAACAGGGCAGGTGGCCTTCCACACAATTCCCTTTTCTCATAATGTTCTTCTTACAAACTTTCCATCAAGTCTCATGCTTCCCAACAAACCTCAATGAAGTTTCCTCTAATACTTACTTGTGGGTTTCTCCCAATTCCTCCCCTACCTATCATGAAAGATAATGATTAAAACACTTTAGAATTACTGTATATTATCATCTTTTCTATTCAGGAGAACCCTGTGATGTTTTTGTGATCATGCCTAATTAATAGAAAATTATAGAGGCACTGAGAAGTTAACTTGCTAAATTGTGGAGGGAAAGGTGCTTTGTTTTGTTTTGTTTTGTTTTTTCAATTATAGTTAACATACAATAATATATTAGTTTCAGGTGAACACCCCAGTGATTAGACATAAAATAGTAAATGATCATCCCACTAAATCTCATATTCATCTGACACCATAAGTAGTTATTAGAATACTAGAGGCCCGGTGCATGAAATTCGTGCATGGGGTGGGGGTGGGGGGTCCTTCAGCCCGGCCTGCATCCTCTCCAATCTGGGACCCCTGGCTCCTAACCTCTTGCCTGCCTGCCTGCATGCCTGATTGCCCCTAACCACCTCTGCCTGCTGGCCTGATCGGCCCTAACTGCCTCTGCCTTGGCCCCTGCCACCATGGCTTTGTCCGGAAGGACGCCTGGAAGATGTCCTGTCTAATTAGCATATTACCCTTTTATTCATATAGATTATTCATATAGATTATTGACTATAGTAGAAGCCCGGTGCACGAAATTCATGCACTGGGGGGAGGGTCCCTCAGCCCGGCCTGCGCCCTCTTGCAGTGTGGGACCCCTCACTCCTTACTGCCCGCCTGCTCGTTGCTCCTTACCGCTCAGCTCGCTGCTTTTTAGCACTGCTGTGAAGGTGGGAGAGGCTCCCGCCACTGCCGCTGCACTCACCAACCATGAGCCCAGCTTCTGGCTGAGCAGTGCTCCCCCTATGGGAGTGCATTGACTACCAGGGGGCAGCTTCTGCATTGAGTGTCTGCCCCCTATTGGTCAATGCGCATCATAGCAACTGGTCATTCTGGTAATTCCGCTGTAATGGTCACTTAGGTTTTTATTATATAGATTCCCTATGTTGTACTTTACATCCCCGTGACTATTATGTAACTGCCAATTTGTACTTCTTAATCTCCTCATCTTTTTCATCCATATCCTTAACCCCTCTCCCATCTGGCAATTATCAAAATGTTCTCTGTATCTATGAGTTTGTTTCTGTAGTGCTTATTCATTTACTTTGATTTTAGGATTTAATTGTTGATAAATTTTATTATTCATATTTTTTATCTCTTCTTCTTCCTCCTCCTCCTCCTCCTCCTCCTCCTCCTTTTCTTCTTCTTCTTCTCCTTCTGCTTTCATAAGATCCTTTAACATGTCATGTATTATTGACATGTGGTGAACTACTTTAAATTTTTCTTGTCTGGGAAGATCTTTATATGTCCCTCAATTCTAAATGATAGCTTTGCTGGTTAGAGTAATCTTGGTTGTAAATCCTTGCTTTTCATCATTTGGACTATTTCTTCCCAATCCCTTCTGGCCTGCAAAGTCTCTGTTGAGAAATCAGCTGACATTCTGATGGGAGCTGTCTAGTAGATAATTACCGGTCTTTCTCTTGCTGCTATTAAGATTCTCCTTTTGTCTTTAAGCTTTGCCATTTAACTATGATTTGTGTCTTGGTATGGACCCTTTGGGTTCATTTTGTTTGGGACTCTCTGTGCCTCCTCAATATATATGTTTATTTTATTTCACAGGATAGGGAAGTTTTCAGCCATTATATTTTCAAACATGTTCTCAATTCTTTGCTCTCTCTCTTCTTCTTCTGGTATACATATGATGCAGATGCTGTTATGTTTCACGTTGTCCCAACGGTCCCTTAAACTATCCACATTTAAAAAAAAAATTTTCTTTTTGCTACTCTGATTGGGTGTTTATTGCTTCTTTATATTCCAAATTGCTGATTTGATTCTCAACTTCATCTACTCTACTATTGATTCCCTGTAAATTATTCTTCATTTCAGTTAATGTTTTCTTCATTTCTGACTAGTCCTTTTTTATGTTTTTCATGTCCTTTTTTATGCCGTTGAAATTCTCACTAAGTTTCTTGAGCATCCTATAACATTTGTTTTGAATTTTGTATCTACTATTTTACTTGCCTTCATTTCATTGACTTCTTTTTCTTATTTTTGCAGTTGGTTCCTGTTTGTGTCCTCATTTTGACTGCTACCCTTTGACTGTTGCTATGTATTATGCAGAGCTGTTATGTCTCCCGGAATCAGTAGAGTGGTCTAATGTAGTAGGTGCCCTGTAGGATCTAGTGGCACAGCCTCCCTATGTACCTAAGCTGGGCACTCTAGCTGTGCACGCCACCCTCCCCCCCGCCCACACACACACACAAACAACCCTATGTACACCCTCCAGTTGTAGTTGAGCTTTGATTGCTGTTGGCATGCCAATGGGAAAGATATACCTCCAGGTCAGTCAACTACAAAGACTGACTGGGACCACCGTGGAGGATCATCTGTGCAGGGGCCCACACCACAGAGCAGTCCTTACTTCGGCAGGTCTCTGGTGCTCACTGAGTCAGCCTTTAAAGATGCACAGATAGGGCATAAGCTATTTAAAATGTCTATATTTGAGTCATAGCTTGGAAAGTATAATAAAGGAGAATGATGCTGAGAACAAAGAAAGAACAATTCAAGGACCTTGGAGCACAGAAAAGCTGGGAGAGCTGCCATAAAAGCTGTGTGGAGACAGACAGGACCCCAACTGAGAAGAAGACTTAGTACCTACACCTTGACCTTTAGATCAATTTCCTGGCTATGAATATATCTCAAATCAGGGCTATACTTCACCAAGTTCAGTGAGGCAACACTGCTGCTCCCCATATGTCCTTTGGAAACTTTTCAAGGTAAACAGAAGAGATATGAATAGCATTACTCCTCAGAGAAATCCCATATATTACATAGCTGTCTCTCCTTTCTCCCTCTTTTCTTCTCTCTCTCTCTCCCTCTCTCTCTCTCTCACTCTCTCTCTTTCTCTCCCTCTCTCCTCTGTCTCTATTTTGATTTCTCTTCTCTCCTGATCATTACCTGCCTTAGGAGTCAAGACTGCCTGCTGTGGAGGAAAACTGAGCTCTTTGATGGATTAAAATCCTCTTCCACAGCAAGTAAATATGCAACCTAGTAATTCAGAGTTAGTATGCTCTCAATAACACATGTTAAAATATAGTGAAGTCAACAGAAAAAAATTAAAACAACAAGAAGAACATTTCTTCAAGCAATTGCAGAATCTCTCTCTCCAACACTAAATTCAGAAAGAAGATTTCTACCAAGGGTTATGGGGGAGGGGAAGAGAGGAGGAGGGAGAATGAAAGTAATATTGCCAAATGGCTAGTAGTTAAAAGCTCTCTGCCTTTGGGCCCCCCTTTTTTTTTTTTAATCTTAACAGCATTCCCTTCAAAAGAACTGTGAATGATTACTCATTATTGCCTCAAAGATATCCTAACATTATTTAGTAGTTGGTTTTAGAGCAGTGCAAGAGGAAACTGTTTCTCTTAGAACTGAGTGATAGCTCAATGATATTTAACTGGGCTTAAGGAAACAAAGCCTTCTGATTCTCAGGTGTCAATCTTTCCTCTCCTCAAGTCTGCCTTCCTGTGTTGCTATCACCACTTCCCTTGTACTACTAGAAGCAGAGAAACACTTTGAATATTAATTTGAAGTGGAATATAACTTAGTTTATACTGGGCAGTTAGACAAATTTTCTATTTCCAGACTCATTGCACATTTGAAGGGAGCATCAAAGTCACCTTAGCTTTGCCTTTGTGAGTGGATATAAAGTTGTATTTCTTGGCTGAAAATGACCTCAAATGGCAAAAGAACTGCTGTGAGGATTATGGCAAGGAAGAACTTAAGAATAAAAATGAAAGGAGTTAAGAATAAAAATATGTTACCCTAATAAGTTTAATATATTTAATGCCACTGAATTGCACACTGAAAGATGGTTAAAGTAGAAAATTTTATATTATATACATATTACCACAATAAAAAAAGAAACAAAATATCTTCAGACTTATGAAGGTCCATAGAATGGATTCCTTTGCATGTCAAAGATTTATGTTTTTGTTCTTTTTTTAAAAAATATATTTTATGGATTTTTTTTACAGGGAGAGGGATAGAGAGTTAAAAACATCAGCTGCCTCCTGCATATCTCCTACTAGGATGTACCCACAATCAAGGTACATGCCCTTGACCGGAATCGAACCTGGGACCCTTCAGTCCGCAGGCCAGTGCTCTATCCACCAAGTCAAACCGGTTAGGGCTGTTATTGTTCTTAAATGGAAACCAAAAACAAAAACTCAACACAAAATGGTTAATTCAATGGGCATAAACAAAATCCTTCAAGAAAATTATATTTAATCTCACTTTTAACAAGTATTACATAATAATGAATATAATTAAAAGGGTATAAAACCTGAAAAAGCATTAAATAAATATGATGGAACAAAATTCTAAAAAAGAGGAGCTCTATGTTACTTTCAACAATAAAAATATATATTTTCAAAGTTCTTCTAAACCCACCATAAGTAGTAGGGGTTGTCATTAGCAGATCGTATATAAGTGTTGAGATATATTGAAGTTTTGAAAACTGATTTCTCAGGTAAATTTCACAGGAGGTGGCAGAAAAGAGGGAAGAGTTACAAAAAAAAAAAGGGAGAGAGAGACAGAAAGAAGCCCATCTGATGGCCGGCTATGCAGGGGAATAAGAAGAGAGTAGAGGTTGAAAGGTTTGAAAAGCTAAAAATAAAGAATGTAATCTGGGATGAAAGAAACTGTGTGTGAAACCTGACGGTGATTGTCGATGTCTCATTCTCTGATGTTCTAACTTCACTCTCACTATCAGTGAAGGGTGTTATTGATGGTGATGAGGAAGAAAATGTGGGACTGAATCCCAAAGAAAGATATTTTGGCTGAGGATCTTTAATGTGCTCAGCAGAGGAGAGATGAGAACAGGTAGAGTAAGAACAGGGGCTGGCAAGAGCCGCAGCAGGAAGCAGCCCACATAAGGCAAAGGCTTGGACAGGCTTTGAAGGGGAGAAAGAGACCATTGCTGGCACTGATGCAGAACAAAATGCAACAGGATTTGGCAAGAACAACTGGGTAGGAAAAGATGGAAGGAAAGATCATTGAAAGATACGAATGAGTCTAATCTGGTAGCCAGAAGAAAAAGGTGATCATGCAGATGAACAGAAGAGATGGGGAAAATAGAAGATGTCTATAACAAAAGCAGAAGTATTAAATTGGTGTTTAATTATTAATTTAGCAACATATTAAATGTAATTGTTGCAGATAAGCTGCCAGGCGGTGCGGGCACTCAGAGAAAATTCAGAAAAGTTGCCTTTATTGCAGATTGCGCTAGTGCCGTGACTCAGGGGAGTCAGTCTCCAGATCCTGAGTGATGAACATGGACGAAGCTTTCCCTTTATACCCCTTAGTTCCTTTGCCCCCCAAATATGGATCAGGCTTCCCCCCCTGAGTTGGGATGGGGAAGTGAGACCACACCCAGAGGCCTGCCAGCACTGGCACCAGCCCCTCCGGGGTTGTATATGGTTCATGGTTTATGGTCTGTGTAAAATGGGAGTATTCTGGGAAGCAGGTTCTGCAAGGTAGGACAGGCATCACAGATAAGAATGGAGTTTATGGGCAAACAAGAGTGTATGTTTATCAGCAAGCGAGGGTGTATGTCAGAAGGCATGTTACTAGCACAGATTCAGATAGATAGCTAATCCCCCAAATGTCTCATTTTCACCTTCATAATGGCTTAAATTTCTGTAAATTCTAAAAGTGTTAACAGCAAAGATAAGGAGACGAGTTAAAAAGAAATTCCAAAATCTTCTCACATGAGAAACATCTTTCATTCCTCTAACCACACACAACAAATTTGTTCTTTTTAAGAGGGTTTTGTTTCGCCTCAAAACTTTGCAGCATTGATTGAAATAGTCATTCATAACTTGAACCTCATTTAAAGTTCCTTGGAATATACTCCTAGTGTAAAAAAGCACCATGCATAAATAACCAGGAATGTACAGGTCTATGCTTTTGTGTTACTCACCATAATAAATATAGTGTGTTTGGTGTGCTTCATGCCACCAAATAAATAATGTGTTCTGCTCCTACCTTACACCAAATAAATCAATGAAAACAAATGTCTTTCTGCAGAATAATTTGGTCTTAAACTCTTAGCCATGTACCAGGAAATAGATTTCCGGTGTTGTTGAGGAAAGATTGTAAACAGCACCGTGTCGGTGGTCTCTGTTTATTGTTTTGTGTAACTTTAAAGGGGGAGAGTATTGTTCACCGACGAAAATCCTTTTTGTTAAAAAGAAAAAAAGATTTTTATCTTTCATTTAGGTTAATAACATACCACATATATTTGTCAATCAAATTAGAATTACTGTCAGCCCGTAATGCATTTTAGTTTAGCCAATATCAGTCAGTCCTGATTTATTTGCTTAATACAAATCTAATTGAGTTTCAGCCTGTTCTTCTCCTTTCAACTGTTAACCTACCAAGTACATCTTTAATTTCCAAGACCGATGGTGTGGTAGCAGTTGAGAGGAAGAGTGATTTGCATAAGGCCCCAGAAGGGTGCCAAAACTCTTCACGCTTTAAACAACAGCCTTTATTATTCTGTAAGTGGATGTGTTGAATTTTCATGCTTTTGTTTCCAGTTCAGCCCTGACAGAAAAAGAATAAAGTAGATTTTGCCAGCACCCCTGCTGTGCCCTGGGGGAGAAATTCAATGTGCCTCATTTGTCTTAATTGGAGAACCGCCCTCAGCACCAGCTTTTTCTATGCATACATTAGCATAACAGACAGAAAATTCAAGCCCACTTTTGTAGAAGTAGTCTCCCCCCACACACACACACACCTCCCATTTTAGACTAATAAAAACCACAAGAGGCAAGAAGCCCACGTTTCATCTCCTGGATTTCTCATAGTTGCTGCTGTAAAATGCTCTGTACAGGAGAGATGCATCAAGCCTATTTTATCTCTGCACTGTTATTAGAGCCGGTCGTGAAAAATGTGATAAATATCACCCTTGACAGAGAGCTGAAAGCTTCTCTTTATTCTTCCTAATGTGCTAATCCTATATACTTGTTCTCTGACGGGTATTGCTGCCTTTTCAGAGGGGAGAGTTGGTTCTACACGGAGGCAAATGTACAGCCGCTGAGAATGGGAAGGAGAGCAGAATGTAACACCCCCAAACATGTCACTTTGGCAGGAGGATTATTTTGAGCTAATGGCAATCAAAACCCAGCAGACTCAGGAAAAGCTCTTTGCCTCCATCCTCAAATGCCGACATTTACATTGGAAAGGAAGCCTGTACCGTGAAGAGAGCTATTATCAGAGATACCTTTGAACCTAAGAAGTTTATCTGCATAACAGGGCAACCTTTCTTTTCCTACTATCTCCTCTGCCTTCCTGTGAATGGCTTCCTCCCCTGGGGTCCTCAAACCCCTATGTCTTTCATTAGCTCAAGAAGTTATATGAGCCTCAATGACCTGGCTGCGGTTTCTATCTTCATATCTTTATGAAGCTCCCATATGTAGGTAATTAAACGTGGTTTTCTCCTGTTAGACTGTCTTAGTTTCATTACTAGATCAGCCAAGAAACCTAGAAGGGAATTTTTTTCCACCCCTACTAATGAATCTTAAAAAAGAAAAAAGAAAAGTTCTTAGCAAGCTGAATTTATTAGCACTAAAACAAACACAGTTATCTCAGTCAAAGCAAGATTTTAAACCCCATGCCAATTCATTGGAGAAATATTAAATTCATCTTCTCATTTTTCATCTCGCAAAAGGGTTCTAAGTCTGTATGAACAGCCTGCACTGTTTAAATCATTTCCCTAATCCAGGTCCTTCCAGTATCTGATAGAACTAATGAAATTTCAAGGTAGGTGTTTCTAAAGAAATATTTTGTTTACATGTTCCCAAGACTGGTATTAATTCTCTCAACACATCTGTTTAACCTGCTTGCCACTGCCAGCGCATGAAAGAGATGGAAAGCATGGGGAAAGATATAATTTCTTAATAAAACGTGGTGTGCATATTTTCTTGGAAATATGGCTGCCTTTCAAAAAAACAATGAATCCATATTTTGTCTTGATTTTTCTCCAACAGGCCTAATTTACCACGTCAGTCACCTGCCGCTCCCACTAGAAGCTTTCCAGGGATTTCAAGTAAGTTGTGAGGCTTTTTTGTTAAGAACTTGTTCTGTTTGGAATTATTTGTATGCCTATTTTAAAAATAATTATCTTTTGGGTCAGGTCCTTGTGGGTAAATGGTAGGCAAAATCATTTTGGAATAATAATTTTGAGGTGCAGAAGGAAGAAAGAACCAACCACTTCTTACATCTGTGTAATGTTCATTGTATGCCGATTTCAAATGCTTGGTACACTTCATGGGAAGTCTGAAAGCAAAATTTAGGGATTGATAGACTCTTTCCTGCCCCAGCCCTCCTCCCTTCACTTTCCATTCACTCAACCCCAATAAACATTCCAAAGGCTATGATGTGTTGGTAAGTGTTGGAGACTAGGAATGAAAATGTTTGCTTTCTTTTGTAAATGAATCTAAATATAATCATTTGGCTTTATCTGTCCTGTGAGAGGATTTCAGCTTTTCACTTTAATACTGGTTGCATTTACATTATAAAAATAACAAGCAGTTTACCCAGTTTATCAGATAATCCCTGCTGCTTTTGAAAACAAACATTCCAGCCACTCTGAGAGCTCTTCAATCTTTCTCCTCACCCCATCTCTCCTTGATGCTGTGCTTTGGGACTGCACTCTCACCTGATTCACTTGGCCCAGCCTGTCCTGCACAACAGTAGGAGAGATGGTTCTGGGATCACTTTTTCCATCCCATACTACTTGGTTTTAGTTTTTCAATTATAGTTGACATTCAATATTATTTATATTAGTTTTAGGTATACTGCAACGTGTTGAAACATTTATATTATTTATCAAATGATCCCCAAATAAGTCTGGTACCCACCTGGTACCATGCATAGTTATGATAATAATATTGACTGTATTTCCTATGCTGCACTTTATATCCCCATATTTTGCACTTCTTAATCCCTTTACCCTTTCACCAGCTCCCAGACCTTGTCCCATCTGGCAACTCTCAGTTCATTCTCTGTCTCTATGGGTCTGTTTCTGTTTTGTTTGTTCATTTATTTTGTTCTTTAAATTTCACATACAGGTGAAATCATTTGGTATTTGTGTCTTTGTCTGACTTATTTCACGTAACTGAACACCCTCTTGGTTTATTCATGTTGTCGCAAATGGCAAGATTTCATTCTTTTTTATTGTCGAGTAATATCCCATTGTATATATGTACCACTTCATTACCCATCTGTTGATGAGCATTTGGGTTGCTTTTATATCTTGGCTATTGAAAATGGTGCTGCAATAAACACAGGGATGGATATAACTTTTAGAATTAGTGTTTTGGATTTCTGCAAATAAATACACAGAAGTTAAATTGCTGGGTCATAAGGTACTTCTATTTTTCATATTTTGAGGAACCTTCATACTGTGTTCCATAGTGGCTACACCAATCTGCATCCCCAATGCATGAAGTTTTCTATTCTCCACATCCTAGGCAACACTTGTTATTTGTTGATTTATTGATGACAGCCATTCTGACAGGTTTGAGGCGATAGCTCATTGTAGATTTAATTTGCATTTCTCGGATGATTAGTGACTTTGAGCATCATTTCATATGTCTATTGGCCATCTGTATGTCCTCTTTGAAGAAGTTTCTATTCAGGTCCTCTGCCCATTTTTTAATCTGTTTGGTGGTGTTTTGGTGTTAAATTGTATGAGTTCTTTATAAATTTTAAATATTAACCCCTTGTTGGATATATCACTGGCAAATATCTTCTTCTGATCCATAGGTTGTCTTTTCTTTTGGATGATGATTTTGTTTGCTATTTATTTATTTGAAAAATAAAAATAAAATGCAAATTTTCTGGGAGGCATATTTAATACTATTCCTAACAACTTTCAAAAATCATAAGAAAAGAGAATTGGAAGTAGAGGGAGCATTGAGGACTGAATTACAGCTGTTCCAAGAAGTTGTTGCTGTTGTTCATAAATATATTTTATTATTAAAGATTTTTCTTAATGGTCACTATTATGAGAGGAATATGTGTTCACCTTATCAAAATGAGAAAACCCACTCATATTTTGTGTGTGTGCGTGTGTGTGTGTTTTATTATTGCTCCAGTTTCTGAGAAAGAAATATCCTTTGCAGACATACTAGACAAAATTGTATTTTGAAATATGCTGATATGTACAGTACTTACGTGTTATCCCCCCCTCCCCCGTGTTGATTTGGCCCACCTTCTAGGTTGAGAGGTGCAAGTGGGGTTAACCTCTTTGACAAGACTAATCAGTTGTTAACCTGACTAGAATTAAGGAGGACTGCTTTATGGTAATGCATTATTTTTTGTGCCATCCATAGCTATGAAAATCAATTTTCCTCACAAAAGTTAACCATTTGTAGTAATGATGCTTAAAAATAAAGCATAGATATACTAGGGGTGGGGGGCATGTTAAAATTGGGAAACAGATAGATAGGGAATTAACTCTCCCCATATCCACAAAATATAAATTTATCTTGAAGACCTGGAGTAAAAATAATCCTGATGGTTTTAAACAGCATGTCATTGTGGACACTATGTAGGGTCATGGGTACGTGGGTAACTTGATGAGGAGACAAATTTTAACGGGGCATATCTCTCACAAGAAATTCCTGGGATTCTCTTATGAATTAATACTTTGCAGAGTGAAATTTCAAAAATAATATAAATATCATTATGGAAAAATCTAGAATGGACTTTGGAAAGTACTCTTTTGATTATACAAATGTTTTAATTTATACAAGTTCTCCTACATGGTCAAAGCATAATAGCCAAGCAATACCAAATTAGGAGAAATCCATGGGCAAGAGTAGGACATCTTTTAGGACCAGAGTTTAAGACAACATATTCCTGAATTTAAACATACAGTTCAAATAACGATGACCTAAAATTCCATGTGATAATCATTTCTGTTGCAGTTACAAAGAACAAGACATACAAGGGCTAATTTAACATCAACAAATTAACAATGAGATGTGCCATTGCCTGTAGTGACAGGCATAATGAGGTGCTGAGGGGAAGACACTTACATTTGTTTTGTACATGGAAATTTCTCACTTTAGGGAATTTTTAACAAATTAAAGAAATGGGAGTCCCCTGTTTATTTAGGGAACACTATGACTGTTCTTTTTTCTTGTTTAAACTTCTTTACAAGTTATTGATTGACTATTCACTTTCTTGGTTGATAACCTCTGTATCTGATTCTAAAGACTTAGCCAACATAAACTGGGGGAGTCACATTAAGTAACTCCTGGTTTATCTGTCAACTCATTTTAGTGATTATATCTGTTCTCTGAGAAGATAAGAAATGTCAGATAATGAATGATGGTTGTTAAGTAACCATATCCTTTATGTTTAACCTAAGAAAAGCAAGACACCTGTGTAAGGCAGGCAATTGCACACACATTTTTCCCTCTGGAAAACCAGCGGGTTCCTTATAAGAAGGTGGAGTAGAAGCAGTGCCCTCTGGCCTGGTTCTGGAGTCTGAGAAAACTGAAGAGGGATGGAGATTCTGCTCTGCAATGTTAATTGGTCAGGTGGTGGGACACAAGGAAGACATGGACATAGGCTGTCACTGTTGCCAGCAGCTTTCAAGGATGTTCTGAAAATTAAAGAGAGGGAATAGGGGATGAGAGTAAGAGATCACTTATAGATGTCCACTTGATATTGTCAAAAGGTACAACAATAGCAGGAAGTTCAGGTGGTACTGGAGTGCTAAGGAAGTTCAGGTAGTATCAAGAAAAGGCATTGCAGGCTGGATAGCAGGCACTTAAAAAGCAAGAGGGAAGAGGAGACCCCGTTTAGGATTCTTAAGGCTGTGACACTGCTGTCTTCCTAACTCATCTGAATATATTACTCATCTCTATATCAGATTCTATCCTAAGAGCTATGCCAAAAATGAAATGAAACATAAAAAGTTCAACTGGTAAAACTCCCACAGGAATTCTACAAGCTAGTTGGCTGGGTGAGGCTTAGACATGATAGCTTGTAAAGTTAGGCAACCCTTCACCACCTGTCTAGCTATAATGTGCTTGGGTTTCAGCAGACTCAAGAAAAAGATTTTGAACTGTTTGTGGTCTGGGTTCAGACATATGTTGATGGGGTATAAGTAAGAGCAATAGAGGCCAGATTGCGGAAGAAACAATCCCTTCGAAAAAAATCATAATGAGAAAGAAGTTCTGCATAGTGGACCAGATGAAAAAAAAAAAAAAAACAAGTCCAAAGAAAGGGTCACAGTGTGGTCAAGTACAATGTGAACGTGGACTTAAATCCATCCTGATCTAACCCTAAGACATATCCTATTTGTGCTGAGAAAAATGAAGTGTTACGTGGTTGTGGGATAAGAAAATGACTAGTGGAAGATGTGCAGACTAAATAAAGACCCATAGATCCAATGTCAGGGAATTCAGGGTCAAGCACCGAGACTAGAGTTTCTAAAGTTTTGGAAGTTAAAAGCAGGTAAGGACCACCATTCAGGTGGCCTGAACACAGCAGCGGTAACATGCTGGGACAGTGCCAGAAGACCACAGGTGTCAATCAGGGCAGCAACTGAGCATAGAAACAGGGTGCAGCTAGTGCTATAAAGAAAGGGAAGGTGTTGAGATTTAGTCAAGTTGGAGGGATTGATATAAACATTAAATTGGCATTGTCTAAGAATCAAAGTAGTCTTTTATATGGACACTAGAGGCCTGTTGCATGAAGAGATTCATGCAATAGGCCTTCCTTCCGCTGGCTGCCGGCACCGGTTTTCATCTGGCACCTGGGACCCAGGCTTTCGCTCCGGCTGTAGTGGAAAAGCCAAGCCTCTTCAGTCTTCAGTCGTCTTCAGTCTTCGCTCTGTGCCTGCATATGCAAATTAACCTCCATCTTTGTTGGGTTAATTTGTATGCTCATCCTGATTGGCTGGTGGGCGTAGTGAAGTGACACCAATTTTCATGTTTCTCTTTTATTAGTGTAGATATAGTGTATTATTGGAAAATAGGGTGTATTGGTCTGCTAAGGTTTCCAAAACAAAATGCCACAGACTGGGAGGCTTAAACAACAGAAATTTTTTGTCTCACAGTTCTGGAGGCCAGAAGTTCAAGATCAAGGTGCCATCAGTGATGTCTGATAAGGAGTTTCTTCCAGGCTTGAGATGGCTGCCTTCTTAATGGCCTCACATGGCATTTCTTCTGCATTTAAGAGCTCTAGTGTCTCTTCGTCTTCTTACAAGGATACCAGTCTTATTGGATTAAGGCCCTCTCTTGTGATTTCACTTTAACTTAATTATCCCTTTAAATATCTACCTCCAAATATAGTCAAGTACTGAGTTCAGACTTCAACATATGAATTAGGGGCTGGAGACACAACCCACAACACTAGGATAAAGACTAATTTTCCTGGGGAGTCCCACCCTTATGACCTCATTTAACCTTAATTACTTTCTTAAGAACCCTATCTCCAAATATAGTCACACAGGGGGTTAAGACTTCAACATATGAATTCTTGGGGAAAAGAATGTAGTCCATAACAAGGAGCCAGGATCGATCTTATGAATGAACCTAAGAAATGGAAAAGCTAAAGAGTTCTATCTTGTCCCTACCTGATAACTACAGATAATCATCCATCTTCAAGGATTTGTGTGTGCCCTGTAAATAACAAAGGCTTCTTGCCTCAATTAAAAAGCTTGTTACCCCTCTGAGTTTCCAAGAAATGGTCTTGATTCACTCTATATTTTAGTGGGTATTTAAGCAAAAGAAGTATTCATCACTTATACCTACATTGTTTTTAAAAAATGTGAGACAGTATATGAATTCTAATCAATGAATCAATGAATTTTCTTTGACTTTGAGAAGTTGTGCTCTATCTCAGAATCATGCTTTTCTCCCTATTGCATCTAATTATTCAGAAGACACAGAAATAAAAATATGAATGTGGCATTGGTGTTTTGCATGATGGGCTTAAAATTTGTAGCATAATTTTTTACAAAAAGACATCAAAATTTAAATACTCAATTTTTCTCCAATAATAAGTTGAGGGGCATAATTTTAGTGTATGCCAATAAACTGAGTTGATGTGGCTCAAAGTACTTACCTTCCACATACTAAATGAATATTCAATATCCTTGATTTGTTCTCTTTTAGTAAGTAACTAGCTCTCATATGTGGACAATAATATATCATTTATGTTGGGTTATAGGGGATATGAACCAACTCTGACTTAAACAAAAAGGATATGTTAGATGAAAAGAAAACTGTCAGAGTCGAGGACAAGTTTCTGGCCTTTGAAAGGACAGGATGCAGAGTAGCAAAGTTTTAGAGTTCTAGGGAGCATTACCCAATAGTCTCTCTTTAAAATGCTACTATTGGGTAAATCACAGCCCGAGCATCCAAATTTCAACTAAAATGAATCAGGTCAACAAAACTTGGGCCAGATGCCATTTTATTAACAATTCCACTAAGACCACACATGATGAGAAAGTGATAGGTTTTCAAGGAAGGTACGGAGTACTGTGAGAAAAATGGAAATGAATGCTGGACAGGAAAAAGCAACAGATGTCCATTAGGAGCAAATGTCTGCAATATACCTATGTTGAATATTGACTATGGAAAGGTGAGAGTATGAATATTAGCATTGACAATACAAGAATTTCACTCCCCCCATACAGTGAAATTTCACTCCTCCCCCTTCTCCTCCTCCCCCTCCTCCTCCTTCTCCTCCTTCCTTTTCTACATACAGTGGGGCCTTGACTTACGAGTGTCCCGACTAACAAGTTTTTCGAGATACAAGCCATCTCTTGGCCGATTTTTTGCTTTGAGTTGCGTACTAAAATTTGGGTTACAAGCCAGCTTCAGATACCCCACCACCAGTTGGCACAGCAAACGTCATAGTGAACACCACAACATCAGCCCAGCATCACGTGTCTCACTCGTTCACTTTATGATTTGACATACGAGAGGAGGAGGAGGAGGAGGAGGAGAGGAGAAAAGAAAGGGAAAAATAAAAAGAAATAATAGCAAGAAATGTCTGCCTAGCTGGCTGCATTTAAATATTGGGTCAGTATGTGCTTCCTGTGGAGGATGTATATATGCCCTTTCCTGGTTTTATACTGCTGTCACTGCCACTTTATCACCTTTCTGGTTTTCAGTATGATCTTCATTAATTCTTCATCTCCCCATGGATCTATTCCCCAGCCCCAGTGTCTCAACAATGCCAGAAATACAGCAATGATGACTGAGTTTTAGTGTCTAGTGAAGCAGCAGTCTTCATTAATGTGGAAATGACATCCCAATCTAACCATTTTCTAAAATCTTGGTGCCCAGGTGCTCTAACTTTAGCTATTGTCACAAGACTCCATGTTGGTCTGATTATATAGCTCTCAGCAAAAATGAATTCATGTGATGCCATCCATTAAGAAAAATCTAAGCACAGACTAAACAGCCTTTCAACTATGTTTGTTTGGGCACTTTGAAGGCCAGTCTGCTTTTGAAATGGCTCCCTTAAAGGCCAAATGGGGAAAAGCCAAGAGCTTTGGGCAATACTTCAAAAGTCAACAGCTGCTCTGCACTCCCAGTCAATCTCAATTTGCCACTTGGCTGCTTACTGATGAGCTGCTTGTAGGAGTGTTTGATAGCCCCATAGTGTATTTCCTAGTTCACCCATTGGCTTGTCAAGCTTTGGGCAGATAATTTGGTACCCAAGAAGTTTGGCATCTCAGCAAAAAAGCTTATTATAAGGGA
>NW_006291231.1:3469620-3474453 GCF_000327345.1 Myotis davidii
TTCAGGTTTGAACTGTCCCTAATTACATAGGTGGTGTTGGGCAAGTAATTTAAAGTATCTGGGCTTTGTTTTGTTGCTTTGTTGTTATTAACATTTTATTATGAGAATTTCAAACATATACAAAATCAGAAAGAATAATATAATGAATCCTATTTACCTATTATCTACTTACAACAATTATCAATTTTGATTTATCTAAACCCTACCTCAACTACTGGATTATTGTAAAACAAATCTCAGACTCATATTATTATGTTGATAAATATATCAGAGTGTTTCTCTAAAAGATAAGAAATATTTTGTTTTGCAAAAGTAATAATAATATTAGATACTAAAAATAATGTTAGTTATTTTAAGAGATCCAGACAGTCCCAGCCAGCGTGGTTCAGTTGTTGAGCATTGATCTTTGAACTAGGAGATCACAGTTCGATTAGCAGTCAGGACACATGCCCAGGTTGTGTGCTCAATCCCCAGTAGGGGGCATGCAGGAGGCAGCTGACCAGTGATTCTCTTTCATCGTCGATGTTTCTATCTCTCTCTCTTCCTCTCCTTCCTCTCTGAAATCAATATCTACCTACCTATATCTATATAATCTATATCTATATCCATATTTAATATTTATATATATGATCCAGACAGGATTTATATGAGGCCCATAAAAATGTAATTATTTAAATGTTTATTAAATCTATCTTAAACTGTAGTTGCCTCCCCGGCCCCCTTGTTTTCTCTCTCTCTTCCTCTCCCTCTCTCCTACTCAACTCAGTGATTTCAGGTACAAATTTTTGGTAAGAAGCATTCTTAGGTGGTATTGTCTACTTCCATTATGAAGCCTATAATGTCTAATTGTTATCATTTTGAATTGTGAGCAGCCATTGATAATAGATCCATTATTTCATAAGGGGTTATAAAATAGTGAAATGATAATTTTAGCATGCCTTCTACATTTAATAGCTGGAGTTCTGCAGACAATAACTTTCCCTTGCAAAGTATTTGGTTACCTGTAGTATAGATACACAGAAAAGGCAGGCCAAATGTTTGAAACTTTCCCTGTATTTACAAGTTTCAAAAAATTATTATTTTTCTAATATCTTCCAAATGAGAGCAAAGAGATTTTGTTTTGTTGATTAAGATCAGTATAGACTTCTGGGCTTAAACATTTGATGTGTTTTAATGCATTTCAGCTATTACTCTTATTTACGCCCAAGTTGGCTAGTAGGAATCTCCTCAATTAGTTTAATAAGGGAAGAACACATAAAATTATCTATGTTCAGATCATTCAAAACCCCCTGAAATCTAACTTAATGAAAGTCTTACAACTAAAAATATAAAAAAGAAACCACACTGAGATAGGTAGAAGGGGTAAGTGTGAAACTGACTGCTTCTACACCACATGTGGTAGATAAAAGTCAGGAGGGATATCTTGGCTGCAGAGATCCCCCTGAAGAGTGAGGGGGTCCCAGCCCCATATCAGGACCCCCAGCCCAGGATTCTAGTGCTGGGAAGAAAGTCCCCATAACTTGTGGCTATTAAAACCAGCTGGGTTGTAGCTGAGTGAGAGAGAAGGCTTCTGGAGTCCCAGGCAGTTCCTCTTAAAAGTCCCATGCACAGACTTACTCAGACTCACTCCCTCTGTGTTCCAGCATGGGGGAGGGGGAAGTAGTTCAAAAAGCACCAGGGGACATCCAGGAAGGAACTAAAGTATCTGCCATTGGTAGCAAGAGCTAGAGGGGCAGCCTGCCCCAGACAGAAGTGGTAGCAGAAGTTATTGTTCCTTTGATGAGCATTTCTCCTATAGTGCCAGCATGTGAGCTCCATAGCCAAGTCTCTATCAACTTTGCTAAAGCTGTTAGCCCTACCCTTATGATTCCCTGAGTCTCTGCCTCACCAACTTTCAGGCCCATCCAAGCTGTTTTCCAGTGGCTTTTCCATACAAATGGTGATATGATAATTCTAGTCTTAGCTCATGCTTCAGACTTTCCTAATATCTCTCAAATAAGCATAACATGGCCTCAGTGAACCCTGTATCTCTTTCTAAGTGGTCCCACACCCGACACTAATGGAAACTAGCCTTGGTTTGCAGTTTGGCCTCTCCTGGGTACTTCAAAGCCCAGCACAAGTAGCAGCCATCAGCATATCACTTTGTAGTTCATGCTGGGTGGCCCTGGGCAGAACACAGGCAGTTGCTGACCTTGGAATGTACCTCCAGGGACGCTCCAGGGCCAACCACCTGGTAGACAGCTTCAGACCCTGTCAAAGCACCACGCAACCACCTCTACAAATGACAAACTCAAGTGGTGAACTCAGTGGGCAACAGAGCCACAATGAAGTAATTTCTGCTTCATGGGTTGGGATCCTGCACAGCTGATCCTCCACAGTGGTCCAAGCAAGTCCTTGAACCGATCAGCCAATGGGTAAATCCCTTCCACTGATGTGCTAAAAGCAATCAAGGCTCAACTACAACTGGAGGGTGTACACAGCCAATACATGGGAAACCATACCTGGAGTGCCCAGCTCAGGTGAATGGGAAGTGTGTGCCACTGGACCCTTCAGGACACCTACTTCATTAGGCCACTCTACCAAAGCCCAGGAGATGTAGTAGCTCTACTGAATACATAGACACAAACACAGGGAGGTGGCCAAAATGAGGAGACAAAGAAACATATCCAAAATGAAAGAACAGAACAAAATTCCAAAAAAAGAATTAAACTTAAAATGGAGACAAGAAATCTACTAGACACAGAGTTAAAAACACTGATTATAAGGATGCTCAATAAACTTAGGGAAAGGGTAGAGCACTTCAATATCATGAAAAAGGACATTGAAATCATAAAAAAGAACCAGTCAGAAATAAAGGATGTACTAAATAAAATAAAGAATAATTTACATGGAATCAACAGTAGAGTAGAGGAAGCTGATAATCAAATCAGCCATTTGAAATATAAGGAAGTAAAAAAAAAACACCCTATTGGAACAGCAAAAAGAAAAAGAATCCCCCAAAAATGAGGATAGTGTAAGGGGCCTCAGATATATATTGGTATATCAAGTGTACAAATAGTCACATCATGGGGGTGTTGGAAGAAGAGAGCAAGAAATTGAAAACCTATTTGAAAAAAATAATGAAAGAAAACTTTTCTAACATGGGGAAGGAAATAGACAAATAAGTCCAGAAAGCACAGAAAGTCCCAAGCCAAGAGGAACCCAAAGAGGACCAAACCAAGACACATCAGAATTAAAATACAAAAGATAAAAGAGAAGAGAGAATACTAAAAGCAGCAAGAGAAAAACAGTTAGTTACCTACAAGGGACCTCCCATAAGACTGCCAGGTGATTTCTCAACAGAAACTTTGCCAAAAGGGATTGGCAGGAAATATTCAAAGTGGTGAAAAGCAAGGAAAAACTTCCAAGGTTACTCTACTCAGCAAAACTATCATTTAGAATCAAAGGACATATAAAGAACTTCCCAGACAAGAAAATTCTAAAGTTCACCACCACCAAACCAGTATTACATGAAGTGTTAAAGGGTGTTCTTTTATAAGAAAAAGAAAAGAAAAAACTAAGATATGAACAATAAAATGGCAATAAATCTATCAACAATTGAATCTAAAAAAACAAAGTAGGTGAACAAGCAGAATAGAAACACTCATAGATACAAAGAACATTTTGATGGCTGCTTGATGGGAGTGGGATTGAGTGGTTGAGTGAGAAGAGTGAAGGGATTAAGAATTACAAATTGGTAGTAACAGAATAGTCATGGAGACGTGAAGTAAAGCATATGGAATGTAGTCATAATATTCTAAAAACTATGTATGGTATCAGATGGGTACAAGATTTAACTTGATCACTTAATAATTTATATAACGTCTAATCAGTGGGTTGTATGTTTGAAACTAATATAATATTGAATGTCAACTATAATTGAAAAATAATAAATGATTTTTTAAAAGTTTCACAAATAACCAGCTATATAGGATAGAATTTTAAAATAAAATAATACTTTTTCATGAAGTAAAAAAATATAGAATAATATTCTCAATGTTCACGGAAGACATAATAAGCTTTGTAGAAAATCCAGAAGGATTCACAAAACACTCCTGCAACAAATAAGCAATTATAACAAAGTTGTAGGCACAAGATTAATATATAAAAATCAGTCACTTTCCTGTATACTAGTAATAAAGTAAAATTTCACATAAAAAATGCAATACCACTCACCTTGCAAAATAAAATATTTAGGTACTAGAGGCCCGATGCACAAAAATTTGTGCACTTGGGGGGTGGGGGGGATCCCTCAGCCCGGCCTGTGCCCTCTCACAGTCTGGGACCCCTCGGGGGATGACCATCTGCTGGCTGAGGCCTGCTCCCCAGGGGATTGGGCCTAAGCGTGCAATCAGACATCCCTCTGGCAGCCCAGCAGCCATTGGGGGATGTCCACTTGCCAGTGGGAAGCAGACCTAAGCTGCAGTCGGACAATCTTAGTGCTGCTGAGGAGGCAGGAGAGGCTTCCACCACTACCGCTGTACTGGTAGCCATTAGCCTGACTTGTGGCTGAGCAGAGCTCCTCCAAGTGGGAGCTCACTGACCACCAGAGGGCAGCTCCTGCATTGACCATCTGCCCCCTGGTGGTCAGTGTGTGTCATAGTGACCAGTCATTCCCAGTCTTTCTGCTGTTAGGGTCAGTTTGCATATTGCCCTTTTACTATAGAGGATAGAGGCCTGGTGCTGATGGCTGATGGCTGTTTTCAGGCTGCCCGCACCCCCTTTATGGTGGGGGGCCCCACTGGGGTGCCTGGCCAGCCTGGATGAGGGGCTGAGGGGTGTTTTCAGGGGGGC
>NW_006291231.1:3474857-3475950 GCF_000327345.1 Myotis davidii
GTGAACAGCAAGAATCCATGTTTCTTTCTCTCTTCCTTCCTCTCTTTCTCTCTCTAAAATCAATAAATAAAAATGTAAAAGTAAGGTCTTATGGAGAGACAAAAGACCCATAATATCCAACACAAATTGAAGGAGAACAAAGTTGGAGGACTGACATTACGTGACATCAAGACTAATAACAATTTAAAATTTCTGCTCCGCAAAAGAAGATGTCTATAGAATGAGAAGACAAGCCACTGACTGGGAGAAAATATTTGCAAAAGAAGTATCTGAAATATAAGAAGAACGTTTAAAACTCAACAAGAAAATAAACAACCTGATTAATAAATGGGCTGAAGGAGAGGACAAGGTGGAGGAGAGGAAGTTGAAGAAAGAAGAAAAAGAAAACATTATAACTGGCACGAGGTAAAGCAAAAACAAACCTTCTGTTTCTGCAGTGCTGAATGTGGGACCAGACACAAATCCATGAGACTTTCTCTAGTGCTCTTTTTATTTTTTATTTCACAAACTAATAATACAAAAACTTTAACTCACAAGATGTCAAATTGTGATGGCGACCCTGTTTAAATCAAGTCTGACAGATAAAATAAGTACAGGTTTCATAATTTTGAAAGCACTCTTAAAGCATTCAGGAAAATGTACTTACGCATAACATCTTCATTCTCAGTGACCCTGGCTAAATGATGTGTGACTCTAACTTCCTCCTTGCTTAAATTATAAGCTATTATGTATTCCGACATGATGGAACATGCGCCATTTCAATTGAGCCCAAGATGAATCACCTATATTTCAAGTTAAGCTTCCTATATTTGAAAAGAAGACAACAACCTTGGACCAGGACTCAATCCCAGAGCAGAAAGACTGATGTATCACATATTCTAAATATCCTTGAGTCGAAGGCAATGGAATTTGCTATATATTATAGTATTTGAGAATGTATGTGAGCATTTTAAATGTACTCCATGGTTCAGTACTATTAAGTCCTGATATAGCCAGTAGGTGCATCCCGTCATCAACCTGGCAGGAAGCCTTTGGAGAGCCATTTGTCCCTGGATCCAAATCAAATATGCACCCTGACAGTTAAAAAATAATT
>NW_006291231.1:3479397-3484506 GCF_000327345.1 Myotis davidii
AGCTCCGAGGCCGGCTGGCTGAATGCAGGTATCTGGGGTTTGTTTAGCTTCTATAATTGCAACATTGTTGCTTAGAGTGCAGCTCAGAGCCCAGCCGCGGCAGGCGGGGAACCGTGGCTTCCTCCATCACTGGAGCAAGCAAGCCTCATGTTCGCTTCAGCTGCCTGGATGCCGGCCGCCATCTTTGTTGGCAGTTAATTTGCATATCACCCTGATTAGCCAATGGAAAGTGTAGCGGAGGTATGGTTAATTACTATGTTTGTCTATTATTAGATAGGATAACTGTAATCCCCAATATAAAATAATTAGGTAATAAACTAACTAAATATGTACATGGACTTTATGGGGAAATCTACAAAATTCTGATAAACAAAATGAAGGAACTAAATAAATGAAGAGATTTTCCATGATCATGGATGGGAAAACTCAATATTGTTAAGATATCAGTTATTTCTAGTTTGACCTGTAGACTCAGTGCAATCTCCAACAAAATCCTAGCAAACTATTTTATGAATATCAACAAAGTGATTCTAACGCTTTATGGGGAACTCTGGCAGGGTAGCTCAGTTGGTTGGAATGTTGCCTCTATATTACAGGTTCAATCCTCAGTCAGGGTACATAGAAGAATCAACCAATGAATGCATAGTAAGTGAACAGCAAGAATCCATGTTTCTTTCTCTCTTCCTTCCTCTCTTTCTCTCTCTAAAATCAATAAATAAAAATGTAAAAGTAAGGTCTTATGGAGAGACAAAAGACCCATAATATCCAACACAAATTGAAGGAGAACAAAGTTGGAGGACTGACATTACGTGACATCAAGACTAATAACAATTTAAAATCCTTGAGCTGGGATTGAAGACAAGCCACTGACTGGGAGAAAATATTTGCAAAAGAAGTATCTGAAATATAAGAAGAACGTTTAAAACTCAACAAGAAAATAAACTACCTGATTAATAAATGGGCTGAAGGAGAGGACAAGGTGGAGGAGAGGAAGTTGAAGAAAGAAGAAAAAGAAAACATTATAACTGGCACGAGGTAAAGCAAAAACAAACCTTCTGTTTCTGCAGTGCTGAATGTGGGACCAGACACAAATCCATGAGACTTTCTCTAGTGCTCTTTTTATTTTTTATTTCACAAACTAATAATACAAAAACTTTAACTCACAAGATGTCAAATTGTGATGGTGACCCTGTTTAAATCAAGTCTGACAGATAAAATAAGTACAGGTTTCATAATTTTGAAAGCACTCTTAAAGCATTCAGGAAAATGTACTTACGCATAACATCTTCATTCTCAGTGACCCTGGCTAAATGATGTGTGACTCTAACTTCCTCCTTGCTTAAATTATAAGCTATTATGTATTCCGACATGATGGAACATGCGCCATTTCAATTGAGCCCAAGATGAATCACCTATATTTCAAGTTAAGCTTCCTATATTTGAAAAGAAGACAACAACCTTGGACCAGGACTCAATCCCAGAGCAGAAAGACTGATGTATCACATATTCTAAATATCCTTGAGTCGAAGGCAATGGAATTTGCTATATATTATAGTATTTGAGAATGTATGTGAGCATTTTAAATGTACTCCATGGTTCAGTACTATTAAGTCCTGATATAGCCAGTAGGTGCATCCCGTCATCAACCTGGCAGGAAGCCTTTGGAGAGCCATTTGTCCCTGGATCCAAATCAAATATGCACCCTGACAGTTAAAAAATATTTTGTTAGACGAAATGACTGAACTGTCTTTGACAGGACTGCCGAATAAATTATGACATCGGTTGACCACACTGGGCCCAGAGGCAGTATTACCGAAAAGAAAAAGACAAAAATCTGGTCTTTCTAGTGACTGATCTTAGGCAGAACAAGTGCATCACTCCTTCTGTTATGAATCTTAGCTGATGTCCGAGGCTCTTGAACTCTTTTATATTGGAACTTAACAGGGTAGAGTTGTCTTTCGACCTGTGTATTATTTGAAGGGGCATTTACTTAAACCTAGTACATAACATTGTAAATCACAGCAAAGTTGAGGTTTAATGGAAAGAGGAGGAAAAATAGGAGCCTGCCTCACCTGTGTTCAAATTTCAGAATAATCACTTATTAGGCTCCTATTCTTTTATTTTATTTTTAAATTTCTTTATATTTTTTTAATATTTTTATTGATTTCAGAGAGGAAGGGAGAGGAAGAGAGAGGCATAAACATCAATGATGAGAGAGAATCATTGATCGGCTGCCTCCTGCATGCCCTGCACTGGGGACTGGGGACTGAGCCTGAAACCTGGGCATGTGCTCTGACCAGGAATTGAACCATGAACCCTGGTTCATAGGTCGATACTCAACCACTGAGCCATGCCAGCTGGGCTAGGCTTCCGGTCTTTTAAAATGGGAAAATAAGAGCTGCCTTTTGTGACTATTATAAAGATTAGTAATGGTAAATACTAACTGCCTATCATATTGTAGGCATTTATAAAAAAGATGGCTTTTATTATTATTATCTAAAAACAACAGGCTTCTAAAGTTGCTCATTTAAAGGCTTATGAGAACAAATAGATGACAAATATTATATATAAGACAATGGGGCCAATCAACTGGGAAATACATAACCTGCTTAAAGGCATTCAAAAACAGCATCAGGATCACAAGTAACAGTTTCAATGATAATAAATACACTGTGTCAACCTTGTCTGTCCAGTGGTCTCTAAACATTAAAATTATTTCTACTAATGTATTTAGGAAGAGTGATCAGAAATTATTTTGCCTTTGGGCAACTTTATATTCCAGACATGCAAAAGAGCCTTTCACTCGTTTGCTTATTTAAAACAAACAGTTTCTAAATTCGTTCTAAGCTTCCCCTCACTCCTTTGACCAACACAGTAATTCTACACATCCCAACTGTGTCTCACTGCTCCCGGCTGATTCAGAACATATGAATACGTATATTTATGAGGAGCACGTTTGGTTTCTCTGCCTACCTGAGTTCCTGGGGAAGTCAACAGAAACTGAACCGAAGGGAAACAGACTGTGTTTCATTTCCCTCAGGTTTTGCCGCATTGCTGTGATTTTCTTCAGGGCCAAGGCCCATGGAACTATGAAAATGGCCATGGCTTTTCAAAGAAAAAGACTTACATTTTAGTTTTATTGAATTTCTTTGTATTTTATTATTCATCTGCATCTTGTTTTAGGAAAGTTCTGGAGAATACAAAGATTTTACCCATGGGGGGGTGGGCGGGAACTGCTTAAAACCATTACTTGGCTTTGAGTATTTTCCTCCCCCCAAAATGGTTTTCCTCCTGAACTATTTGGGAGTTTACTTTCTTGCAAAAGATGGGCTTTCTGAAAAATTTCCATTGGCAGGAGTCCAAGGCCATAATGACTTTAAATCAAACCCTCAAGTGTTTCCCTTTCTCTTTCTTGGGGCCCGTAAGCAATTCTTTCCTCTGCGTGTTATATTCAGTTTAAGTCAGCAAGTTTCCAGAAGCAGCCCACAAGACTACCAAAGGCAAGATACTCACACTTTCAGCCGTGAAAGATGCTCTTGGGACTTGGCGTTTTATATGTTGAACACTGTCCCACCCTGAATCCCCGTGTTCAGCTGAGTGGGGACACAGCCCTTGTGGAGAGAGAAGGGGTTGGGGGTGCCTCCGGGAGATCCTGGGGACGAAGAGGTCCTGTTTTCCAGAGTTTGGCATGGGGCTGGTCAGGAATTTTAGGCACGTGTGTAAAAGTATTACCCAAATTTTTTTCTAAGGATAGAACTTTGCTCAGATCAAATATTCTCATGAAATGACTCATCATTCAAGACTACCACACTGGTTCAATAAGTTCAGAACATTTGCATTTTTCCAGTTTATCTCACCCTCTAAATATATTTATAACAGAACAATTTTATAGTCTGGCATAAGTATACAAGTCTATCAGCTATAATTATTCTAATTTTACTTAGTTTTGTCAAACAATGTTTCTACAGAGCACTGGGGATTACTTGGGGTCATCTCACAAAAGGAACCTCCACAATCAGAGGGAAACAGCAGCTTTTTCTCACCTTCTCTCCAGCCCAGTCCTCCTCCCCCCACAGCCCCGCCTGGCTCAAACATGTGGGCTCCGGTTAGGATAAAAAATATAGCTCAGCCCGTGTGGCTCAGTGGTTGAGTGTCAACCCATGAACCAAGAGGTCACCAGTGCGATTCTGGGTCAGGGCACATGCTCGGGTTGTGGCCTCAGTCCCCAGTAGGGGCATGCAGGAGGCAGCCAATCATTGATGTTTCTCTCCCATTGATGTGTCTATCTCTCTATCCCTTTCCCTTCCCTTCTCTCTAAAAATCAATAAAAACATTGTTTAAAAATCTATATATCTGAAGAACAAAAGCTTCAGTCTAACCAAAGTACTAAACCTGGTGGGACAGGGACATTTTAAAAGGCAGAATACTGTGGGTGCCACAGATGAAAAGTCAAGCTTGCTCCTTGGACGTGCTTGGCTGAAAATTGCTTTCTCTTCTCCAGGAGAAAGGAGATCAGTTGTGACTCCCAGACCTGCTGTCAAGCAATTTGCTCAAGAGTCTCTTAGTCCTTCAGTGTGTGTTCCTTTAGGCTTTGCCTTTTAAAAAAAAAAAAAAATTTGTAGCTCAACTGCCTTTTGGTTGAGTTGTGTTGCTGATCATTTGAAGACATCTCTAGTTCCCTGTGCTTTGGCAATTAAGATTTACAGATGAGTCTCGTTATTCCTGCCATATAGAGGTGATAACATTTTTGTATTCTATTTAGAGGCTACACAATTTAACATAACCCTACTTTCATTTCCCCTCACCTTATATATAAACTCCATTAGGCTATTTTGTAGAGGCTAAATATGAAAGGGCACTGGTACTACCGTGTTTCTTAACCTGTTATCAAGATCACAATATTTTAACAAGAATGAAGGTCCCAAATGCAAATTGCCATTCTCTCTGTGTAACATTTATGCAATAAAGAATGAATTGAGTACATGATTTTTCATTTCTGGAGTACGAGGGCTGGTAATACATGAGCTGCAAGAAGCAGGCATTAATCTATCTTGCTGCTAAGAAATGAAATGTCACTGAGAGGAACATGTTCTTGCCAGCACACTCTTT
>NW_006291231.1:3484546-3505330 GCF_000327345.1 Myotis davidii
AAAAAAGCAAAGAAGAAAGTAATTCCTTTCCCAATTGCACTATGTCACAGCACATCCACCCTCTTTCGAGTGTTCTGATTTAGTTCCTACATGTAGAGTACAGAAGCTTCAGTTTTTCAAGGATACCTCACTAGATTTCATTTTTCACACAAAATTGGTGATTTAGAAAAAAATAAAAAGGACCAAAGGAAATATTTCTTCAAAACAACACTTTTCTAATTTTGTTTCTCAATAGCTGTTGTATTTCTGGGCTGACATCTTACTTGCTATGGATATTGGGTGGTGTCATAAGGTGCACACACACACACACACACACACACACACCTGATCAATTCTATTCCCTCTGGTTTTGTATTAATTATTTCTCTAGTGAGTTGGGATCACAAGTAATATTAATCATAATAAAATACTTTAATATAATAGATGACTGAAAACCTAAGGACTGTTTGTTTCGTTTTTAGAGGCACTGTCATTTTTTCAATATATTCCTCTTCAAAATAATAGACAATACTATTTCTTGTTCTGGTAGGAATGTAAAAATACCTTTATTTCACATCACCTGTGACAACCTCATTCAGACTGTTAGCACACCTTTGATTGGATATTGCTTCAGGGTGGAGAGTAAGAAATAAGTAGGACCATCTAAAGTTGATGGCATTTCACTTTAAATAGAAGTGGTATTCAAACCTCTTTTGACAGCAGAATTTCTTCCCCCAGTTCCTTGTTAATGACCCTGAAGCAGTGCTCTATTCCACTCACTCAGCATCTTCTTTCCTTATACATTGGGTCCTTTGAGAGGAGGCTCCTCAGAGCCTAGGCAGGGCCTTGTTACCTTTCTGTCCCCAAACAGAATACTTGCTAATTTTAAAACTCAATTAATCACTTTTTGATCCTCCATAATAAATGCAAAACACCAGGATAATAGTAAAGAAAAACATTTTAGCAGCTCTAATAGGAGGTGACCTTGAATACCCTTATGAAGCCGAGCCAAACTTTTCCCACCTTTCAGACGCTATTTTTTGTTTTTCAATCTTGACAGACACGTGCATTTCTCAATAGCGAATTTCTCTACATGACTTTCACCACCTTCCATCCATAGAGAAGCCAATCTATTCAAGTCAGTTCTTGTCATCCTTAAGGTAAGATTGGCTGGGATCCTATTATGGGGCTGTTTTGGATGAACTACTATATCCTATTTTTAATCTCTTAGCACTGATTGTTTTAAAGTAGTCTTTTAACGTTATTTATATACAACCAGGAGTAATAAGAATATTGGAGTCAGACAGAATCAGAAAACTTGGAAATTGCCATGACAATCAATGAAATAATATTTGTGAAATGTCTTTGAAAATGTGATGTATTATTCTTGGATTTATAAAAAAGTTTTCATTGAGGGCCTACTTTATGCCTGGCACTGTTATAGGCACTGGGCACACAGCAGTAAACAGCAACAACAAAAAAATACAGGCATACCTCCGAGATATGGTAGGTTTTGATTCTAGACCGCAATAAAGAGTCCCATAATCTTTGCTGGTGGAGAGTCTTGCCTTCAACTTGTAAAAAACGCAACATCTATGAAGCACTGTAAAGTGACATGCAATAAAACAAGGTATGCCTGTATCTCTCCTCATAGAGCTTCCATTTTAATAGAGACAAATAAATCAATAGATTGTCTATTGTTATTGTTTTTATTACGTCATTATCGCCACTGTTAAATAGAGCAACGTTGCTCATTTGTGCCGTGCTTACCATTTGAATTGTGAACACATAGAGCTTATTTATTTTTTAAAAAAATACATTTTTATTGATTTCAGAGAGGAAGGGAGAGGGAGAGAGATAGAAACATCAATGATGACAGAGATCATTGATTGGCTGCCTCCTGCACGCCCCCTACTGGGGATCAAGCCCACAACCCAGGCATGTGCCCTTGACCGGAATCGAACCTGGGACCCTTCAGTCCGCAAGCCAATGCTCTATCCATTGAGCCAAACCAGTTAGGGCAACACATAAGAGTTTAAAGTTTGAAGGTGAAGACTTTGGTTTGTGCCCTGGCTCCTACCACATGGTTCTTGGACACATCCACAGGCAAATCCTTTCATCTCATCAAGGACATTTCCTTGTTTGTGAATGCAGGAACAATGATAATATTTAGCTCACACAAGTGTTTTAAATATTTTTAAAATATGGAGAACGTACTTTGTACATTTTAAAGTATTGTATAATACTATACATACTTAGTCCTATCATTGCTAATACGGTGTGTGGTATTTTTAAAGAGAAGCAAAATACACTACTGTCCTTGCTTCAGGTAATTTAGGATATCTCTTTATTTCTAAACATATGTTTGAAAGTTTTTAACTAAATTAGAAACAGAAGTGTCCACTGTTTCAGATAACATGAATTGTGTTTATGTGACAACATTTAAGCTACCTGCACAGCCAGAGTAAATGACAACTATTCACATATCAGTTCTCCATTGTTCTGATTACAAGCTTATACAGGAGGATGATTCATGGTTTACTTGCTTTGCAAGTCACAACTGCAAGCAGCATCATTTGTCTTCTATCAGCAATTCATATGTAGCCCAAGAATCCATGCACGGAGGTATGTCACATAATTTCTAATCCTGGGACAGGCCTATTCAGACAGTGACATCTCCACAGTAAATGATGCAGGTAGCCTTTTAAAATAAAAGCAAAAAAAATCTTTTACGTACATCTATTTCATCCTCATAATTATGTTGCCCAGTGAGATAGTCTTGCTCAATGCTAAGTGCAGAGTAGTTTTGTCTATCAACTCTGTCCACTGAATATTGTAGCACGTAAAACTGTGTTTATATTTTATACATCAAAAACCTACCCAATTCTAGGAGAACCAATGGAAATGTATTTTATTGTTCACCAGTTAAAATAGAAGTAGAGAAATTAGAGGACATTTTAGGGGATAAAATGCTCAGAATTTGGTGATATCCTGGTGAGAGTTTGGGGGGACTGGGATGAGGGAATCATAATTTCAGTGTTCTACAGGTTGAATTTGAGATGCTTTGTATGTAGTAGTTACATAAAAGATCTGAAGCTCACTTGTGAGTTCATATATAGGAAATAGTTGAAATTATGAGTATGGATAAGATCTCTTAATGAGAGAATGCATAGTAAAATAAGGAAAAATATATATAGAAACAAACTATTCCATTGTATAGATATACCACAATTTGTTCACTTATCTATCAGTTGATGGACATTTGGATTTTTTCCTCTGCTGGATTTTATGAACAATGATGCTATAAACACTCTTGTTTAATTTGAAGTTATGTTTTTATTTATCTTGGTTATATACTAGGAGTGTATTTGCTAGGCCATGTGATAACTTTGTGATTAACTTACAGCTCAGATTCCTCCAATGGGTTCTCATTTCTCTCTAAGTAAAACCCAAATACTTGCAATGATTATAAGCTCCCACACAGTATGGCCCCCTATAACCTACTTTGGTTTTATTTTCTACTATGATTCTCCCTTTGCTCATTCCCTACTCCTCTCTTAGCTGCTCCTTGAGGAAACCAGTCAACTCTCTCTACATATCTATTTCTCCTCCCTAGAAAAGACTTCCCAAGATTTGCTCCTTACTCCCTCATATCTTTATTCAGATGTCTCCTTTTCAGTGAGGTAGTCAACTCTCTCTGACTGCTTTTCCTGCTTGTTCAGTGTGTATTTGGTTTTTTGTCCATCATGTTTATCACTATTAAATGTGCTGTGCAGTTAATTATTTGTTTTATATCTGTTTTCCCCACTAGAAAGCTAGCTCCAAGGAGGCAGGAATTTTTAGATTTTGCTCAGTGTTATTTCCCCAGGGCCTAGACCATGTAGTAGGACTAGAGAAGCATTCAGTGCAGGAGTGGTTGAATGAGTGTGTGGAGCCTGGCATATACTGGAATAGGTAGAGTAGTGAATGGGAAAGAGGACCAATCACTGTGAGTAGATGACACATCCAGTAAGTCTGAGAACAAAAGAGGGGCTGCATATACACACATCCCTCTGTCTCCCCTCCTGTTACTATGGATGAAGGGTCCATGCTCCTAAGGCCAGCTCTCTTCATGTACCCAGGGTCTTGTTGAGAGAAAAAGGTTTTCCTCTACCAACTTAGGTGCAAATAGTGAAGGGCTTGAAAAGTAAGTGATAATAGAGCAACAGGAGAAAGGACAAGGTTTATTTCACACGTGTAACGGGAGCTGCTTAGTGATGAGTAACTCACTGAAGAACTAAAGGTTTAGGTCAACATAATAACAGAAATCAGGTTAGGGTATCAATGCAAAGGTATAGAAGCATCTGTTGGACTTTTTGTTGATATTGGAAATGGGCAGTCTTTCTCCTTCCTGGCTATTTCCCCATTCTGGAGGAGGAGGGGTATGGCCGCTACATTCTTCCTGGTGCTAATAGGGTCAGTCTTTCAAACAGGAAATTCCCTCAGAGTGGGGGGTCAATGACAGCTGTATTTTCGGGAGGTTCTGCTTGTTTAGATAATATTTCTTTCATAGCTGTTGTCTACTCAGATGTTTTCAGTTTAAAATAATCTTCAGACCTCTTTGGTGGGCTGCTAATGTCTTCAGTCCCTTCCCCTTAACATGATGCACACTCATAGGGCAGCATTCACACAGCCAACGTGAGGTGATCCCCTTGGAGGTGAGTGTGGCACGGGGCCCTGCTGAGGACCTCGTTCCTGCAAAAGTCTCCACTCAATACCGCATCACCCGTTACATACAAACATGCGAATTCTCCCCAGTTTTGAATAAAAATAAAGTAAAGCCTTATTTCTAATGAGAAATTTTAAATGCATACTGGGTATTTGATGATACATAGGAATTACTGTGAATAGACTCACAGGAGACGCTGGGCCTCAGGCAAGAACAGGAGACCATGCAAATGCAATAAACACAGGAGGCTCTCTGTTCATCCTAATTACAAAAAGTCCTGCAAGCCAGGGATAAGGCGGGGATCAAGCCTGCACAGCGAGGATGAGAAAAAGTGGGATTTAGACCAGGCTAGGACCTGGAGAAAATGAGGCCAAGGCCCGGGGAAACTGCCCTGAGACTGCCAGGGAGGCATCTCTGTGTGCCCAGAAGTCAAACCCAGTGAATCTTGGGATCAAACATTTCAAATGGGGGGGTATATATGTACATACATAAAAATATTCTGTCTCCAGAAATAGTTGGCTTAATTTTGAAATCTCTAGGCAATAGTTCTAGTTTTAATCTGGTATATCATGGAAAATAAATTATCCAAGACTTGGAGAACTAGGTTAAATATTCAGCCCTCAGCATGGACTGCATCATCTACTAGAGGAAAATAGCTTTTGGAATAAAAAAGTAAGCATACATATAATCAACTAATTTGTCAGATTCACCAACTACCAAATCAATGTTTTAAAATCCAATCCCTAGGCCATCCTCAGATTGAGAACAAAAATAAAAACACCTGCACTTACTTCTGTAACCTACCTAATTTTGACAGTCGTGGTCACTCATAAACACAGCCATGAAATTGCCTACCTGGCACTTCTATTTGTCTTTCCATATATAAAGCTAATTTTCTATTAATTTCCTACTTAATTCAAATGTGTTTCTATAGATAGATATCAAAGCAAAAAAAAAAAGATAAAAAAAGATGATTAAAAAAACAACTGTGTTATGATTGTTGCTATCATGTTACTGCTCTTCTCCGTGATGGATTAAATTATAAAAGCCACAAAATGTCAGTGCGTTATTAATTCCTGGAAGAGTGACTGCTGTAGAAAGGCAAAGTAACAAAAAAAATTGCCAAGTTGGAATTCACAGACAATGAGAGCCTGCTCTAACTCACTAATGCACCTTGGGCAAATGTCCTAAACTGCTGGATTTACTGAAATAAACATATCTGCTGGGGCCAGTCCCAGGCATAGGCATGCCAGGCACCATCCCTCCTTATAAGAGGCTATTGCCAATGGGTGAGACAGATACTATTGTATAATAAAGAATGTAGCTGGCTTTTGTCCCTGATTCCTGGGAGGAAGCCTCTAATCCCTTGAGAAAGGAGTGTCTGTTACTCATGGTGGGTGCATAGGCCCATGCCTGAATTTATACCAATAAAATGACTCCTGGTGAGCCCTTAGGTCAGGGGTGGGCAACCTCTGGCACGCGTGCCAAAAATGGCAGGCCAATAACGTTTGCTGGCACGGGAAACCCTCTCTAATAATCTTCTTTACAATTTTTTTCGTAATATCGACTTTTTTATTTTTAAGATAAATTCAGTGTAGGTACATCTTAGATAAATAATTTTACATAACAAGTTATCTTAAAGTCCATAGGCATGGATGGACGAGAAAGGGGAAGAGCAATTTCTATGCCTCTGCCTTAACTCTCCCTGCCTTCCTAGATCCGACCAGTATTTTCGTTTCATCCACATACGCTTGTGAATCTTTGTTCTCAGTGATGAATTTTGTTAAGTCTCGTAATAGGAGTAGCCTGACGGATGAAAGTAGTAGCTCGTGCATATCTCTGCAGGTCACAAAATATCAACCTGATGTAAAATCTCTGTCATCAGTGATGCAGCAGCAAAAATCCCACTGATAATATCAAACGGAGTCATAAAGTTTTCTGTCGGACTATCAGTGTATATGTATACATTAAAAAATAAATGTATTTTTCATCATCATATACTGTGTTTTTGTTGCTCGAATGAATTTTATGATTTCTTCAAGGTTCTTCACATACGTACACCTTAAGAGATGTGTAGGCGTAACATATTCTCAAAAAATTAGGTTTGGCATGCAGAAGAATTTTGAGTCAGAGATTTTGCTGTTTTTGGCACGCACTCACAAAAAGGTTGCCCACCCCTGCCCTAGGTAATTTCAGGAGGAGGGCTGTCATGCTGGAAAGTCCAACAATGTAATGAGAGGATTGAGGCTTTGAACCATGGGTTATAAGCCCAGTTTTCTAACCTCTGAGAAGGGGAGGCAGGGCGAGAGACTGGGTTTAATCACATGGTCAATGATTCAATCAATCCACCCCATGTAACGAAGCCCAAATAAAAACTCTGGACAGCCCTGGCCGGTGTGGCTCCGTTGGTTGGAGCATTGTCCCAGGCACCAAAAGGTTGTTGGTTCAATTCCCTGTCAGGACACATACCTAGGTTGCGGGTGATGGGTCCTGTGAAGCAGAGGAGGGATTTTCCTTATTCCTCAGCAGGGATATGTATGGGAGGCAACAAGTCGCGCTCTCTCTCTCTCTCTCTCTCTCTCTCTCTCTCTCTCTCTCTTTGTCAAATCAGTAAAACATATCCTTGGATGCGGATTCACATTATAAAACAATAACTGGACATGGGAAGCTCAAGTGAGCTTCCCCGTTTGTGACGCCAAGGAGATGATACAACCTGAGGCTAGTGAACGTTTTTGTTTGAGACCCTCTCAGACATCATCCTGCGTGCGCCTTCATTCTTCTAGTCCTGATCTGTATCTGTAATAGTGAAATTATCCTAAATATGTGCTTTGTGAATTCAGTGAGTCATACAAGCAAGCTATAGAACCTAAGGAGGTAGTGAGAACCCCCAAATTTTGTGGCAGTTGGTCAGAAGTACCAGGGCCTGGAAACCCTGGTGTTTACAACTGGACCTGAAATGAGGGAAGCGTTGTGGAGCTCTGTGCCCACAACCTGTGCTGGCTGACCCAACTCTGGGTAGTGAGTGCCAGGACCACCTGGCAGATACGGAAAAACTTGTGCACCATGCAGCCAATGCTAAGAGAGAGGCATACTCTGAGGAAGTGCAGGGGGCACACAGAAGCACGGAACTTAACCCCTTCTCTAAGCACAAAGAAAGCTTTTAGCAATCATCATTTGAGACGACTCTGAGCATGTTTATTTTGTAAAATTTGAAAATAAAAAGAAGAAAACGAAATAACCCAACCCAAGATAACCAAATCAAAGCTTATATTTGGGGCAAATTTTCTTCTACACATTTTTAATGGATTTTTATATATTTGAGGTAATATAACATATGCAATTGTTTGTATTTGCATTTAATATAAGCATTGTCTCTTGACATTAAAGGCCTATCACCCATTTTTATTTTGATGGCTGTATACCACTCTATCATACAGATATAATGTAGTTTATACACAGTAGTCCCCTATTACCCACAGGGTTTGGGGCGGGGGCGGGGGGGTATGCATTCCAAGACCCCAGTGAACACCTGAAATTGTGGATCTGTTATTTTTCCTATATAGACATACTTATGGTAAAGTTTAATTTATAAATTTGACACAGTAATAGATTAAACCAAGAACTAGTAAAATAGAACAATTATCACAATATACCGTAATAAAAGTTATGTGAATGTGCTCTCTCTTGCTTTGGTACTGTACTTGCCTCTTCACTTAAAGGAGCATTTTATGGCTTCTCTTTGGCGTGCCACCATCACTACTCTTGAGCTTTGGGGCCATCATCAAGTGAAATAAGTTTCTTGAACACAAGCACTGCGACACAGACAGTGCCTGGTGGGTGGGTATCCTGTGCAGTACGGAGCTACTGGGCAAAGCGATGACGCAGTCCTGGGTGGGATGGAGCGGGACGATGCAAGAGTTCATCATGCTACTCAGAGCGGCTTGTAATTTAAAATTTATGCCTTCTTATATCTGACATTTTCCATTTAATATTTTTGGATTACGGTTGACCATGGGTAACTGACACCATGGAAAGCAAAACTGGATAAGCAGTATTGCTTTTCCTAACTTTGACGCGGAGGTTGCTTCTGGGTGTTGATATAATGCCAAGAGGAATAGCTTTATGTATAAACCTTTGTCCACACTTGCCATTATTTTCTTAGGATAAATTTTTTGAAGTCTGGCATTATTCACTTGTTACTCATAGAAAATCTTCTCTATGACTGGGCTGAGGCTGGAGGTAGAAGCGCTCAGGGGACTGCCTCCATCTCTTGGCAAACTGTTCCTGGTGTTTTCTTGGGCCCCTTCATTCCCCTGATCAAAATTTAGCACATTCTGCGACCTCTTCCTTATTTTTCTTAGAGCGCCCTTCTTCAGAGCAATATGCCAATGTTGTTGCAGGGCGCGGAGTAGCATAACACTGAGTCCTGGTCACCAAGGTTCCTTACCTTCTTTGTTCAGGGGCTTTCTCACAACGTACTGGTGGACATCATCCTCTGTAGAGAGACTGAAAAGTTTACGAATTGTGCAAGCTCATTTGGGCTGCTGGCGATGAGGCACAATAGCATCAGTGAGTCCAGGAATATCTTTCTCCCCTCTTTTTAAACCACTCTATTTTAAAAGCTAACCAAGCATGACTGGTGTGGTTCATTGGTTGAGCATCGATCTATGAACCAGGAGGTCATGGTTCAATTCCTGGTCAGGGAACATGTCCGGATTGTGGGTTCAACCCCAGGTGGGAGGTGTGTAGGGGGCAGCCAATCAATGATTGATTCTTATCATTGATGTTTCTTTCTCTCTCTGCCTTCCTCTCCAAAATGAATAGAAACATATTTTAATAAAAATAAAATAAAAGCAAACCACCTTCCCATCCTCAATACTCCCCTTGCTCGCCTTTCCCATTTTCTTTATTCAATAGCAGTTTTCGCTTTTTAATATTCTATACTAATTGTTCATTGATATTCTTCTTGCTTTCATCTCCTCATCAAAGCCCCAGTAGAATGTAAGTTCCATGAAGGCAGGGACTTTGTCTGCTTTGTTTCCTGTTTAGTTCAGTCTTAGACCTGTGTCTGGCCAATACTAGGCTCACAGTAAACATCTGTTGAGTCAATGAATGAATAAATCAAGAAAAAACATTATAAACCTCTGATTTATTTAGAGTTCAGAAGGTAATGCTAAGAAGAGCTTAAATACTAAACAGGGTAGAGGTTGCTGCTGGATGTGGGCTCAGCCATGAAGAGGGCATTGTGAGGAAGGGATGTTTTTCTTCCTAATCCCTCTTTGGCTATTTGACTGTTTGTATCATTTGCCTGCGTTACTGTGATAAAAATTCAAAAACTATCAGATAAGCCAACATGGCTGGAAAATCCTAGAATGATAACAATGCAGGGAGGCCGGCCAACAACCATTTACTTTACAGTAAATTGCTCAAAATCTGTTTTGAGAGCAAACTATTAAATCTGCTAATGGTACATACAGATGGTACAAAACAATAAACTTCATTTTGGTATTGGGTGTCATTTTAAATAGAATCTCTTTTATCATGCTTTAAAGTGACTTCAATCTACTTATATGATTAAGCTTTATATTATTACATTAAGGCCCACATGTTTCACAGTGGGTAGAAACTATACAGGGAGGCCATCATTCAAGGCTGATATAAAATGTGATTTCTGGACTCATCAATGTGGGTGGAGACATAATAGAAATAATTTCTCACACACAGATAACTGGCAGATGTGGACGCTTGCTAATTGAGGAGGGAGGAAGGGAAGAGCCGATGAAAGCAACAAAAATAATTTTGTCTAAGGCAGGGAGGGACACATGTTCAAACAATTGCTTTTTCAGAGTCCTCAGGCTTGTTTCTATTCAGTGTTCGCTGAGCCTGAGAGAAGGCTGAGTCCCACATGGCAAAGTGCCATCTTTGTCAGCACAAGAGCTGTTTACATTCAAGGCACATAGTAAGTGTACTGTGAGGAAAAAGACAGTGTGAGTCCCATTATGGCTGATTAGTCCATTGTACACTGTTGCAGCTAACATCTTCCTTGTGCTAAAAATAGTGGGAAGTCACGGGTCCGCCAGCAGCAGGGTCCATCAGCACTGTCCGCTTTCACCAGATCGCCAACAAAAGCTGTCTCTCACTCCCCACAAAAATACAAGGGCCACTTATTCTCTTCAGGGTCCTCCAAAATAGGTAGTTTATGTGAGCTGTTTGGCAACCTTAACAGCAGAGAACACGCAGCTTCTAAAAAACTAGACCTGTCTTCTCTGTGGCTTTCTTTTCTTAATCGATGCTCCATAGGAACATCATAAAAATCAGTTGGTTGCTGTTAAACTTGCACGTTAACTGCTTCTTAATCATAGTAACAGTGGAATTAATGCATGTATTGATGCTGTAGTCACCAGCAGCCTACATAATTAAATAAAATCAAGTCCTCTGTTTTTAAAGCGACAGAAGCAGAAGGGAGTGGTATGAATAAACTCTGAGTCCCAGGTCATTTCACCAGGAAGTCAATAGCTCTTCTGGTTGAAGGGGAGAAAACAAACTGTTTTCTATTCTATTGAGAGCCTGGGAGAATTTGCGTGGCAGTAATCCTAAATCCAGTGGCAATCTATTAAGAACTCAGCATTTCCAACCCTGAGACTCAACTGATAAGCACATTCTGTCCCCTCCCCCCCCAACCCCTCCTCTCTACCTCCCTGCCATTAATCCTCTTAAAGACTGCTAAGTAATGAAAGGGTGTGATGAAAGAGGCCCCCCCCCCTTTTTTTTATTACAGCCATATAAACTGCTTGTGTAAATGTTTCATTAACAAACTGCTGGACCAGTATTTCCTATCCTTTGCCTCCCTCCCCCTGGCCCCCTTAGTAAGGTACAGCATGACTAAATGTGTGATTTACACATGTTTAAGGGGAACATTCCCACACTTGAAAGCTGTTCCAGGACAAAGGGAGGGGAGGGGCTGAGAGAGAGGTGTGGAACCTATTGTAGATATTTCCATTTACAATTCTCTCTTTTTATGGGCTTTAAAGGATGAATGACTTCCACCCACTTATCAGTTCATTTCATTTCTCAGTGCTGGTCTCTGTGTAAGTGCCCTCAGTCAGACCATTTGAGGCTGGTCCTTTTGGAGACCATTAGATTCTCTAATATTCGGAGAAAAGCAAGAGGAATCTCAATGTGCATTCATTGTGCAAAGAACCCTTTTCTGAACAACAGAGAGGCCAAAAGAGAGGACTTATCTAGACTTTAAATATGTTGAAGGTTGTCAGATATTTTGTGAAAATTACATCCTGGTTTTTTTCCTCTGTTGTCATCTGATTGCAATCGGATATTTTGTCTTCTTTAGATGATCCGGTAAATTCTAACAGGATGCCTGCATTATCAGACTTTTTTGAATATGGCATTTGGCTATAAAAATAAGCTTTTTATAGCAAAATGTCCTTCAGACAAGCAAGATATGCCTACGGTACCTACTGAATTGGTCAATATCCAGTAACAGGGTGTATTGATGCAACCGGCAGCTACAGAAGCAGTCATTTAAAAGCATAGTTTAAGTGAAATCATGATACAGTAAGGATTTCTAAGGCCAAATCCTTAGAACATACATATACATTATATTCCCAGAGACTCCAGGCTTTGAAAAAAATGAACACATAAGGAAACCAAAGACAAAGGTAGCCCCTTTTTGTGTGTGTCTTTGCTCTGGGTGTCATTCATTTCATTTCCGTTGACTGTGAGCATCCAGCCACACACAGCTGGGGTCACTGGTTTGGGAAAGAACCACACTTGGGTCAGTGTGTGTAGCTGGGTCTCTAGCCACAACCATGGTCTGGTTTCACAGTGAATAGCTTCGTTTAGATCAACAGTGCCTTGGGGGATACACGCTTAAATGTATTCAACCTTAGAAGAGCTGAAAACGTCAATACCTTCATAAAGCCACTTTGATTTGTATTGACTACAGTGGTGCTGCTAATTCATATACATCATTGTCTACTTCACTGAGTTGTTTTAAACATGACTTTTGGTTTATAGAAAGCATGGTTCAGCTTCCACTAAGAAGTAGTAAGCTCGCACCTCCCCCAGTCTTACTTTCTCTCTGATGTGACAAAATTGAAAGAGGAACTCTCTTGTCACAGCATACATCAATTGCTGTGTAACAGTTTATGTGCAGTTTTTTTAAATGTTCGTAGTAATAGGTAATAATAGGTAAAAATAGGTTATCCAAATAAGGGCAATCAATTATGGAAGCATGTTATTAATATGTTCACAGAAAAATCATTGATTTACACTGGGCAAAGTCTCCACGATAGACACATTCCCTACTCAGAAAATCTGTGTTAGCCAAAGGGGACCCTCCCCTCCCACTTAGTGCCACACCCTGAGAAGTTTTATTTACAGGAACCATTCAGACACATTGCAAAGCTCCATAAATAACATGTTGCATTCCACACACATAATGCAACCTGCATTTGGTAAGAGTTAGTTTTGCTGCATCCACTGGAGACTCTAAAATTTTTTCTAACAGTTCATTTATTGCTAAGCTACCAAAAATCAATGGCTTTAAACCAAGCAAAATGGGCTGAAGTGACCAGAACTGGATTTTGTTTTGTTGATTAGGGAGTTCCCAAACTTGAATAAGGATTGAAATAGTTTAGATTTTCTTGTGTTAATCTTATCCGGAGGTGCAGTAGAACAAAGGAGTGGATTTTATCAAGCAAGATGCTCCTTGCTCAAGAAGTTGCATGAAAATAATATTTAAACAGACATAGAACCCAGAGTGTAAGAAGATAAAATGCTACTGGGAGAGCTGGTGGTACTTTTTCTCCTGGATGAGGATGGGCCTGCATACAACATATCCGTGGCTCAGGAAAAATTTGCAGTTCCGACGGAGACAAACTTAGAAAGCCTGGAGACAGCCTGGGCTCCTCAGCATCTCACAGTTAATTAAAGAATTGAGTGAAGGCATCAAGGCTGGCTCCCTTCTGCCTGAATAATTCACCGCCTGTATCCATTATTAAAACCTGGTACTTCACCACAATGATTCCCAGCTCGAGATGGATTGATCTCAGAACCAAGAGATAAATTGTAACGAGGCCTACAGCTATATTAATAAATTGAAATGAACATTTATTTGCTTTTCTAATTAGAACTGTAGTTTTTCCAAATAGTGTAGCCATGCATTACCCCGACAGACAGCACTACCTACCTTTCATGAGATAAAATGAGCAGGAGGGCTTTGCCCCAGATTTGGAGCTTCTGTGCACAGGAAGTTCTTTAGTTGCTGCTGTTCTTTTAATCCTCATTCCACCACTATGCTCTCCAGGATTGATGGGAGTTTAGCTTTTGCGGGAGTTCGTTAGAGGACTGCAAAGAATTGTGCATATAGAATGTGCATTCTTTTTTTGTCCTGTCTCTCTTTTTCAAGTGTTGCAAGAGAGAACAAAAAAAAAATGAAGAAGAATTTAAACATTTCCCCTTTACTCTTCCCATCTCCATTTCAAAGCTCAGAGACTCAAAGAAACTGTGCTTGGAGTTTGATTCCTGACACCCTCACTAGTTTGTGTACAGCCTCAGTTTCTTCCTCTGAAAAATAAAATGAATAGTGCCCGTTTCTGCAGGGTCCATATGAAGTTTAGAGAAAATGTATGTAAGAATGGAAAAAAGTTTATGTCGTCTTCCTTTCCTGGCAAAGGGACTAGGACATAGTAGATGCTCAGTAATTATTGTTATGGGTTTGGGTTTTATCTGTTTTTTACCGTAATAAGTGTGGTTATTATGCTCCGAAAAATGGACAGTTCTCTGTTGAGACCTCTGACATGTGGGTATAGAAGCTGGGCCTCTTCTTGATGTGATACAGCCGTCAAAATCAAATGCATGCTGCTCTGACTGCAGCCACATGTTCCTGTAAGAGGAATATACTCTTTCTTTCTTAAAATTAGCAGAACTTGTAATGACCATCCTCATTTTAAATTTGAAGTCCAATTGGTTGAGCATTTTATTTGATGAAATGGGGAGTTTTGTTTTTTTTTTAAATAAATTTCTGGGTTGCCAAACAAGCATCAAGTCCCTATTCTCCTCTTTACCATGCAGGTAATGTAGGGCATTGCTGATGATTTTTTCCCCTGGCAAGTTGTGACCAAGGCTGCACCATTGTGAGGAGTAGTATGACACTTAGTTTGAGGGCAAAAGCACTTCTCTTTTTCTCCAGTGTATTCCAAAATTGCTGAGTAGGAGAAACTTAACTGTTAGGTTCAGAAACCCTTTCTGAAAGTAAAATTTAGGAAAAATGGGAATAATTTGTAGGGTATTCAATATATTACTAAGCAATCTTATGGCTCCTTTGAAATGGAGCTTCCCGGACAAGAGTATAAATTAAACAAATCAGTATAAAGTTTTATATTATCTTAGCAAATATGGTGTATTATCCTGCAGTAGGCTCTTACTCTATTTAAAGCAAAGAGAAGTAGGATTCAGTTTAGACATATCTTTAATTCCTTATGCCATGTACTTCATGTAATGTTCAAAGATACTATACATTGGAATCAAGGTTATTTTTATAGGATTTAGTAACTTTTTCCTACTTAAAACTAAAGCAAATTAAGGTTTTTTTAAGAAAGTCCAATTGGATTTAAAGTAAAAGGTAAGAGTCCTTCATTTCTTACACCAGTACAACCAACCTACTATCTAATTGTAAGTATTATCATTAGCTGCTTTTATATGCTTCCAGAAATGTTCATGCATATATAATTATATGTATATGTTTCCTGTATTGCATAGGTTTTCTTTGTTTTTAGCATAGATATACTATATTTTATTTAACTATTCACCTGTTGATGAATATGTTGCTTACAAATTTTTGACATTGTTTATAATGCTTTAATGAACATCACATAATTTTTGAGTCAATTGACTCATACAATGTGAGATTTTTTTAAAACAGATATTGCTATATATTCTCCAAAATGACTTTTAAAAGATTTTTGCACTATTTAATGGGGGGCTTCTATAAATAGAAAGTACAATTAAAATCTACTCAAATCACAGTAAATTATTCCTTTTTTAACAATCAGCTATGACTTATATTCATTTAATGGCTGTTATGCTGTTTGATAAATTCTGTGTCCGCTCATTGGTTAGAGAATTAGCAATGCACCTCACTCAGGCGGAATGAAATGTCCCAGGATGAGACTACTTAGTCCATGCGATAGGGTCTCCAAGAACAGAATTTCAGATGCTAATTAGAACTAAACCTTGAATCATTTCCACCTCCTAGATTTCTTCAAAAGATTTGCTCCAGGCTTGTTTCTCCTGATTAAAGTTGCTAAAGAACGTTCCAACACCATTACCCTTTGCCCTAATGAAAAAGCAAAATACAAGTACAATGCCATCTTTTTAAAAGAACTTGTTTTTTTTTTAACTGAAACACCATGAGGAATTTGTGATTGGTGCCTAGAGCTTGCCAAGGCTGGGTTTTCAGAAGGAGAACGAGAGGAAAGCAAAGTTCGCTCCGCGGCGTGTCATGTTTTCACTGGGGTAGAGGAGCAGCTGGATGTGCAACCCTACCGGGGAGTAATAGACCTGGGGCTTTTAGCTGAGCACATGGCAGCCCAGATGAAAGACTTGGTGTTAGGGGTGGTGTACAACTGAATTCCAATCAATCATGTGCAGAAATCACGTGTGGAACAAACATCAAGATTATGCCTTTAAAAGGAAGAGAGTGCCCTCTCCTTTCTCTTTCCCCCTTCCTGCCAGTAGGCTCTTACTCCATTTAAAGCAAAGGGAAGTAGGATTCAGTTTAGACATGTCTTTAATAATTCCTTATGCCATGTACTTAATGGGGGGCTTCTATAAATAAAAGCTAAAATACGGACGTGGTTGAGAGTCCTCCAGGATCACTGTGACAAAGACAATCAAATCTTGGAGATTCAGAAACAGAAAGACAGCATGGAGCCACGTCTCTTATGGCTTGTCCTGCTCACCTCAGACTATCGCAGCAGAGAGAACTAAGCTTCTGTTTCTCTCTTACATTGTATTTGGGGTTTCTGTTCGAGCAGTCCAACATGCATCCTAATGAATAAAAGGCTCCAAATGTTGGACTTCTCAAACAACTTAGATTGCAGATTTAGGCAAAAAGCACCTCCCTTTGTAGTGTGTATTTCCTTCTGCATCTGCTTGTAGACTGTGTGTCTCCTGAATTAGTTCATCTCTCCCCTGGGGCTTTGCTAAAAGCAACAAGAAGTGTCCAGCACATGCCCACCCTTTACTAAGGAGTCATCAGACTGCTTTCCTAGAGTCTGAAAAAATATATATATGCCCCGTTTAATATGGATCAACTAGCTTTACCCACCTGCGATACTGCCCTCCCTATCCCACCTCTTCCATTAAGCAAATTAGACATTTTAGGTTCTACTGCTTGCAGCTTCCTCCCCATGTCCCTCACCAGTTCTGCGGCCTTATTCTATTGCAGTTAGGAATACATTTAGCTGTGCAAATCGAAGAGCTGGAAAGAGTAGCTTAAAGTTAAATGTGGCAACAGGGAGGCGTGCCTCACAGAGAGGTCAGAGGACCACCCTGCTGGTCTCTTCACTGTCCCCGTGGTTGGCTGCAAGATGGCTAGTTGGTTCCAGCTATGACAGGAGAACACACAAGAGCCAAGGGTGTGCCTTGATGCTGCTTTCATCCCATTTTAAATAGCTTTAAGGAACTTCCTCTTCTATACCATGGGCTACATGTGTGTTATGAAGCCATCTCTAATTGCAGAGAAGGCTAAGACTGTGGCTTTTTCATCTGGTCACAGAGCCACTTTCTCCAAATCAGGATTTTGGCTGCCAAGAAAGTAAAAAATACAAGATGGTTTTATTTTAAATAGATCATGACCCATTCTAAATTTTTTATATTTTGGCAGTTTATTCCAATGGGAGTTTTTGTATTCTCCCAATCCAAACAAGAATTCACTCCTTTTAGATTTCTCTAAGTAGATGTTGAGTTTTTAAAGGTCACTTAAATGAAATGCTTTCAATGAGTCCATCATTCAGGCATCTTTATCAAGGAATGCTGAGAACTTATTACCCAGGTAGTATGCCTTGTGATCATGTTTCAGAAACAACAGTGTAATGCGTGAAACAGCCATCTCTGCTCAATGCTCTCTTTTCTGGAAGGCTTCCTTTTGGCATGAAGCAGGGTCTCATGTGCTTAAAGAAATATGTCAGAACTTTCTGAAAAGAGAGATAAGAAAAGGAAGAGAAAGAGAAGGGGAAAATGAAAGGAAAACATCCGACTAAGTGACACAATGGAGTTAGGTGAGGTAATCACACTCGTTCTCCCTGAAACCTTGGGAGCTATAGTGAAGAATTTAAATAAAACGTGCTGCCTGTGCTGCCCATGAGGTTCTGTGGTCACTATCATTCTTCTTCTGAGAATTCAGTTTGTCCCTGTTATGCCAAGGTCACGGATTGAGGAATCTGAGTGGCCATCAAGGCTGTGCCTTTGAAGCTAAGGGTCAGTGCATTAGTACAAAAGACAATTAATCCAGTGTGCTGGCCCACCAAGGCTGGTTGATTCATTTAAAAGGAATGACCAGGGTTCTTATTCTAGGTTTCCCTCTGGACAATCAGAAGCCTTCCTTCTCCCAAACAAGAACTGCATTAATGAATATTCAAGGGAAAGTATTACTTCATTGTCAGCTCTAATTGCTAGTTTTACCTTTATTAGTAGAAGCTTTTCTGTGGCTGAGCCTGACATACATTTGTTTGCACACTGTTATTAGTCAAGACTCAGTGAAGTCTTGTAATTAACACCTCCACATTATCTCATGCAGTGAAAGCAAAGACAAAACCAGATGACTCACTTTGTTGTAGCTTTGCTCTTGTTTTCTGATATAGAAGCACTTAAGGAAAAGTGTAAGCTCATCAGAATGCCATATGGAGCCAACAGAAACCATAAAAGGGTTTTCAGGAAGCAGTGCATAGAAGTTCATTAAATGAACAACTCCATGATCAACATGCTGATTTAAAACGACCTGGTACTAATAAATTGCACAGGTACATTACCTGATTCATACTCAGCAACCATTCCAGGTCACTGGTGAAGGATGCCCGTTTCCCAAGAAGCAGGGGAGATAACATATTCTCTGTAAACATAATGAAGTTAATGATTCATGTGACAATTAAATAGCTTTCAGGCAATCTTATCAGTTTAGAGATAGAGCAGACCAAGGCAATAACTGTATTTTAATCATTTCTATTATTGAAACACTGGGTCTAAAGGCTGTCTCCCAGCAGCCTATAATTGATATTTCCATGGAAAATGGGGGTGCGGGGTGGAGAGAATGTCAACAGTTCATATTTCAGTTTTATATTTGGAAAGAGATCTTTTTCTAATTGCTTCCATTAAAAAAAAAATTGTAACAGAAGAGATTTGAAAAACCAAGGTATCATCCTGTCTTTTTCCTTGAATTTATGAACAAAACCTAATTGTTTTATTTTTAATGCAAAGCTAAAACACCAAACCTTAACAAAGATACTGTCATCTGAAATTTTACAAATTAATTCTGCAAAATCTGTCACAGTTTAAAAGAAAAAAAGTGCTTATTTCCTGTTTATGAATATTTCTTTCCTAAGATAATATAAACAAAGTGAAAAGCAGCTACAGTAGGAAAGAGGAATAATACATGCGCAATGGCATAGCAACCTTTCAATTAGCAATTATTCCCAAAACAATGAAGAATCTGGCTAGCAAATTAAAATTGTTCTTATACATGACATTTCCTAGCTGAACGGTCAGATAACAAATCTATTTACAAATGGAAACAAGCTAAAATGTTCATGGACCCCTGTCTATACTAAATTGCCAATATTAAACAATATCCATCAGAAAGAAATGGTCAGGAATGACCAGTTCATTTGGTCCTGGCCAGGTGTCTCAGTTGAAGCACTGTCCCATACACCAAAAAGTTATGGATTCAATCCCCATTGGGGCACATCCTGGAGACAACCTATTGATGTTTCTCTCTCACATCAATGTTTCTCTCTCTCTCTCAAAAAAAGTCAATACAAACATATCTTTGGGCGAGGCTAAAATCTATAATAATAAAAGGGTAATATGCTAACTAGACCGGATGTCATTCCGGATGTCCTTCCTGATGAAGCCGGGGCCAGAGGGAAGCCAAGCCAGGCCCTGGGTGCCTGTGGGTGGCCCGAGGGAAGCCAGGTCCTGGGTGCTGGAGGGAAGCTGGGGCCTGCAGCCAGAGAAAGAAGGTCTACTCTTGCACAAATTTTCGTGCATCGGGCCTCTAGTAATAATAATAATAAAGAATGCCCAGTTTATACTACCCAAAGCAATCTATAGATTCAATGAAATCCCAATTAAATTTCCAATGGCATTTTTCACAAAAATAGAAAAAATATCTTAAATTTTTGTGGAACCACAAAGACCCTAAATAGCTAAAACAATCTTGAGAAAGAAGAACAATGCTGAAAGCATCACACTTCCTGATTTGAAAATATACAGGGTGTCCCCCAAAAACATAAACACACTTTAACAGCTGCTTTTATAATTATTCAAAATGTGTATATACATTTTGGGAGGCCACCCTATATATTACAAGGCTATAATAATCAAGACAGTATGATTTGGGCATAAAAATAGACACATCAAGCAATGAAATATAATAGACAGCCCAAAAATAAACACACATATATATGGTTATTTAATTTAGGACCAAAAATATAGCAAAGAATATACTGTCAGGAAAGTCTCTTCAATAAATGATCTTGGGAAAACAACCACTATATGCAAAAGAACAACTATCTTACACTGCCCACAAAAACTAACTCAAAATGGATTAAAGACTTGAATATAAGACCTGAAACCATAAAACTCTTAGAAGAAAACATAGGTGGTAAGTTTCTTGACATCAGTCATAGCAATGATTTTTTGGATTTGACACCAAAAGCAAAGGCAACAAAAGTAAAAATAAACAGTGGGACTACGTCCAACTAAAAAGCTTCTGCACGGCAAAGGGAAACCATCAACAAAATGAAAAGGCAAACTACTTAATGGGAGAAAATATTTGTAAATCATATACCTGATGAAAG
>NW_006291231.1:3505396-3512235 GCF_000327345.1 Myotis davidii
GTGGCCAAGTGGTATGTGTAAAGATGCTTAGTGTCACTAATCATCAGGGAAATATAAATCAAAACCACAATGAAATATCACCTCACACCTGCTAGACTGGCTGTTATCAAGAAGATAAGAAATAACAAGCATCAGCAAGGATGTGGAGAAAAGGGAACCCTCGTGCACTGTGAGAATGTAAATTGGTGGAGCCACTCTGGAAAACAGTATGGAGTTTCTACATGAAACTGAAAATAGAACTACCATATGATCCAGCAATTGCTCTGTTGGGTATTTATTTGAAGACAATAAAAACACTAACTTAAAAAGTTATATGCACCCTATGTTTATATAATATTTTAAATCCTTTGTTGTTACTTCAACAATCTCCACAGCATCTTCACCAAGAGTAGATTCCATTTCCAGAAAGCACTTTCTTTGCTCATCCTTAAGAAGCAACTCCTTACCCATTAAAGATTTATCATGAAATTTCAGCAATTCAATCAAATCTTCAGGCTCCATTTCTAATTTGGGTTATCTTGCTATTTCCACTGCATCTGTAGTTACAGTGGGGCTTTGACTTACGAGTTTAATTTGTTCCATGACAGAGCTCGTAACTCAAATTACTCGTATGTCAAATCTTAAAGTGAATGAGTGAGACACGTGATGCTGGGCTGATGTTGTGGCGTTCACTGTGACGTTCGCTGCGCCAACTAGCGGTGGGGTATCTGAAGCTGGCTCGTAACCCGAATTTTAGCTCGCAACTCAAAGCAAAAAATCGGCCGAGAGATGGCTCATATCTCGAAAAACTCGTTAGTCGGGACACTCATAAGTCAAGGCCCCACTGTACTTCCTCCAGTGAAGTGTTGAACCCCTCAAAGTCAACCAGAAGGGTTGCAATTAACTTCTTCCAAACTCATGCCAGTTTGATAGACCTTTTCCCATGAATCACAAATGTCCTTAAAGGCATCTAGAATGATGAATTCTTTCCAGAAAGCTTTCTATTTACTTTGCCCAGATCCATCTGAAGAATCACTATGAATGGCAGCTATAGCTTCATGGAATGTATTTTTTCCACAATACGATTTGCAAGTTAAAATCTTTGACCTGTGGGCTGCACAATGGATGTTGTGTTAGCAGGCACAAAAATATTAATCTCATTTTACAACTGCATTACACCTTTCAAGTAACCAGGTACATTATTAATGAGCAGTAGGTTTTTGAAAGGAATTCTTTTCTGAGCAGTGGTTTTCAACAGTTAGCATAAAATATTTAGTAAACCATGTTGAAAACAGACATGTGTCATCCAGGATTTGTTGTTTCATTAGGCAGAGTAGAGTTGGCATAATTCTTAAGGGCCCTAGGATTTTCAGAATAAGTGAGCATTGGCTTCAACTTAAAGTCACCAGCTGCATTAGCCCCTAATAAGAGAGCTGACCTGTCCTTTGAAGCTTTGAAGACAATCATTGACTTCTCCTCTCTAGGTATGAAAGTCCTAGGTGGCATCTTCTTTCAAAATAAGCTGTTTCATCTGCATTAAAATCTGTTGTTCATTGTAGCAACCTTTATTATCTTAGCTAGATCTTCTGGATAACTTGCTGCAAATTCTGCATCAGCACTTGCTGCTTAACTTTCCACTTTTATGTTATGGAGACAGCTTCTTTTCTTAAATCTATGAACCAATCTTTACTAGCTTCAAATTCATCTTCTGCAGCTTCGTCGCCTCTCTCAGCCTACATAGAATTGAAGGGAGTTAGGGTCTTATTCTGGATTAAGGTTTGGCAAAAAGGATGTTTTGCTTTCTTATCATTCATGTGCTCACAGGAATAGCACTTTTAATTCCTTCAAGAACTTTTCCTTTGTATTCACAACTGTTTGTTGCAAGAGGCCTAGCTTTCAACCTATTTCAGCTTTGACATGCCTTCCTCACTAAGCTTACTCATTTCTAGTTTTTTTTTTAATTATTATTTCAGATGAGACACATGTGACTCTTCCTTTAGCTTCAACACTTAGAGGCCATTGTAGGGGTTATTAATTGGCCTAATTTCAATATTGTTGTGTCTCAAGGCATTGAGGCCCAAGGAAATGGAAAGAGATGGGGGAATGACTGATTGATGGAACACACACCCTTTATCAATTAATTTCACTCTCTTACATGGGTGCCATTTGTGGCATCCCAAAACAATTACAATAGTAACATCAAAGATCACTGATCACCTCTTACTCATTTGTAGAATCTAATGAACCAAATAAACTAATGACCAAAAATAGACCCTGAGTCATAGAAGTATGAACAGACTGTTGAACCTCAGAGGGAAGGTAGGGAAGGGTGAGTGGGAAGAGATCAACCAGTGAACCTGTATGCATCTATGCATAACCCATGGACACAGACACTGGGGTGGTCAGGGCCTGGCAGGAGGGTCCTGGTAGGCGACAGTAGCGGGCTGGAAAAGGAGGACCTATGTAATGCTTTCAACAATAAAGATTTATAAAAAACAACTTAATTAATTTTAAAAAATATCACTGATCACAAATCATTGTAACAAACAGAATAACAATGAATATGTTCGAAATATTGATCGAATTATCAGCATGTGACACAGAGACACGAAAAGAGCAAATGCTACTGGGAAAATGACACCTATAGACTGGCTCAAAGCAGGGTCCTCACAAATTTTCAGTTTGTAAAAAAACACAATGTCTGCAAAGCACAATAAAGCGAAGTATCAGGAAAGTCGGTAAGCCTGTACATGCGTTTTACCTTATCACCCTTATCATCCAATCACAACTCTGTGCAATGCTGGTTTCTCATTTTGGGCCTGCGCATGGGCTGATGTAAATAACTGAATCATGAATGTTACTGCATCCTTGTAGTTTGGGAAAAATTATTAAACATGGCAGCTTCATCATTGAGATCCCAGAGGCGCTTTCTCAACTGCAATAGCTGAGCCTCTGTTGAAACCAGGAGAGGTTTTGGCAGGCAGGGCTTTGGCTATCTATCTGTGTTTTACCTCTGCCTACAAATAACCACCATTAAAACGTTTTTATGTTCAGGCCACTGTGCGTGTTTTGGCAGCCAGTGCCTCCTTTGCCCTACTGGTGCAGTGTTGGCCCTGAGGTTTAATTTTCTGCATATCTATTGCTCCAGAAGAGCAGAGTCTGAAAATAGAAACATAGACTGTTTTGTCACCATTGAATGAGAAGGCTAATAATAGCGTAGCCTCATTGTTTGGCAGGGACTCAAGGCTACCCCAGCCAAGGAGCAGCACACGCTGCAGTAACCAAATTAAAAAATTTCTCCAGGGACTGGTGCAGCTTTTCAGAACATGTTTTATATTCTGGGATTGCTCAGGAAGGAAATCGTTCAGAAGTTCTTTTGACAGAAGTGTGGTTTGTTTCCAATTTGAAGGTGGGGGCGGGGGGCAGAGAGGAGAGCCAGGAGGTCAGTTGCAAAAGGGATGCAAAAGTGTCCTGAAGGAGTTCCTGACAGGTGGTGAGAGGACTGTGGCTCCTGGCTGAAGCCTGGCGTGGAGTCTGTCCCTGTCAGGTTCCCAGTGCGCTCTCAGCCTTGCCTTTCACACTCCCATTATGTTTATTTCTGTTGAACTTGCAGAGTGACCTTTTCAAAGCTGCAGTGCATTGTTGACCCACATGCATTTCTGAGACCTCATTTCCCTGAATGCCTTCCTTGTTCCTGCAGAAGAGAACTCTGTTTGAGGACATAGGAAGAGGCTGAGATAAAGAGAATTGGAATGGAAATCTTTCAGGCATTGAATTCTGCCTATTAATAATTCAAAAGTGTTTTTAATGCCCTGATATGGAAGGAAGGTTTTTTGACACCAAAGGCATCTAAATATTAATTTCAGAGGAATTGGTTGTTACAAGCAGTTAACATCCATTTTGTTAGTTGACCTCCCCAGGAAGGTTAATGCACTAAAATCTGGTCATTAAGTATAGCAACAAATGTTTTTTCAGGGAGGTTATTACTATCATAAACTCTAATCCATGGTTCACAGGCAGCAGCCTCTCGTGCGGTGCTCCGACTAATGAAGAATTAACTATTTCTGAGCAGTTAATAAAGATTTTTTCCCCTCACCAATCAACATACTCTACATGATCCTTATAATTACTAAAAGCATTAAGCGCTGGGTATGAGTGCCCACACGTCAGCCCGGAATTCTGCTCAGAGTAAATGACAAATGGCAAACCTAATCCCATTTCACTTAATTTTTTTTTTCTAACATGTTCACTGAAACCAGAAATAATGGAATTCCTAAGTATTAGGAAAAGATGGTCCAGTGCGAAGCGTTTGCTAAATGAGTATTGATGAGGGCCTTAGTCATATTTTATTGTGATGGAAGATTTCTATGCTCCGGTTTAGTTCTTGCTGGAACCATGACGTTAACTAGCTACAAACAGGGCTTTTTTGCTTGCTTGTTCGTTTTATTTTGTTTTTCCTTTATTATTAAAGAAAGCATTCATCCAGAAGAATGTAGGAGGCAGGAACTTGTGTGAGAAGCATTAACACCCGTCTCCTAACTATAGGAGGGAGAAGGTACAACCTAACCTTTCTGAAAAGCCTGGGGCATGTTTGGCTTTCACTGGAAAGGTCTTCCAGAATTCATTAAAGTCGCTTTCCCGCTGAGGACCAAGCCTTTGGTTGTACTTAGAAGGCTCAAAGGAAGTTGCTCAGACTGATTTTTTTCAGAGACCCAAATTTAAAGCAGCACAGCCAAAGCAAATGGGTCAGGCTTTAAGAAGAACTCTTTTGGAGTCAACAGTCAGAGGTTAATACACTGAGGCCTTAGGTGGGCCTCTGAAGACATAGGCCAGAGTTGACAACTTAAAATAAAATTCGTCCTAGCGGCAAATCATACTTTGCCCCTAGGACAACCACCTCTCATTCAAGCAGGATCCGCCTTCACATTTACATACACCCTTTCCCCTCTTTTCTTTTTTTTTAATTTTAACTTAAGGTAATTCCTGTCTTTAACTTATTCACAGACACACCCTAGACTTCCAGGTCATCTCCATTCCCTACCCCAGTGGTCGGCAAACTCATTCGTCAACAGAGCCAAATATCAACACTACAACGATTGAAATTTCTTTTGCTTCACTACTACCTATACCCATGGTCGGCAAACAGTGGCTTGCAAGCCACATGCAGCTTTTTGGCCTGTTGAGTGTGGCTCTTCCACAAAATACCACGTGTGGGCGCGCACGTATAGTGCAATTGAAACTTCATGGCCCATGAGCAGAAGTCGGTATTTTGTGGAAGAGCTGGTATTTTGTGGAAGAGCCACACTCAAGGGGCCAAAGAGCCGCATGTGGCTCGAGAGCCACGGTTTGCCGACCACTGCCCTACCCCACTCCACCCCACCCCACACACACGTTGGATACATTAAAGAATGTGGTAGAGCTTATCAGGAAGGTGTCTAAGGACAAGGGAAGCCCATGAGATCTAATAAATAGGTCTAATACTGACAAGGCCTGAGGTAGTGAGGTCCATCAACCCTCCTTAACTGGGCATACACTGCCTTCTTATGTTTGGTATGATCTGCTCTAGGTTGACTGTATTTATAATGACACAATCTGGCTCCAGATGTGTTGTCAGTTATCTATTGCTGCATGACAAATGACCCCAAAAGTTAGTGACGTAAAACCACAATGTATTAAGCTTGCAATTTCTATGAGTCAGGAATTCAGGAGTGGCTTACCTCAGGGTCGCCGATGAAGATATAGTCAAGATGTTGGCTGGGGCTGCAATCATGTGGAGGTGTGGCTGGCATTGGAAGACCCACTTCTAAGGTGGCCCACTCACATGTTGCTGTTGCTGGATGGAGTGGGGCCTCTACACAGGCTGCTTGCGTGTCCTCACAACATGGCGGCTGGCCTCCTCCAGAGTGGGTGATCTTAAGAAGGAGCGAGGGATGGGTACAGTGATGTCTTTTATGATCTAGCTTCAGAGGTCACACACCACTGATTCTGCCACATGGTATTTATTAGAAGCAACTCACTAAATTTGGTCTGCATTCAAAGGGTAGGAATTTAGTCTCTACATTTTGAAGGGAAGATGTGTTGAAGAATTTGTGTACATAGGTTTGAACCACCACTTGTTTAATCCTAATAAGCTTGGAGACGGAAAAGAAATAACATGCATAAAGGTAAAGAAGTTTAGAGAACTGAAAATCACTCAATACAATGGGGGTCTGGAGGAAGTAGGGGTGAGAGATGAGCTGGAGAGATAGGTAAGGTCTAGATTTCAGAGGATATTATGTCACGTTTCACTCTATTGTATTGGCCCTTCTAATCAGGATGATGACCAATCAAAACTGTACCTCAGAGAATTCACTGTGGCTTTGGTGTAATGGGTGCACACATTGGGAAAAGGGGGCAGGAAGCTGGGTGAGTAGTTAAGAAGCGGTTGCAGCTCAGGAAGTTGAAGATGGAAATGAACACTGGTGGGTGGGCAAGGGGTGGGTCACAGAGGTAGAGCCACCATTACTGGGGGAGGGACTGCTTAAGGTTGTGGAACAGGAAGAAGAGTCTAAGGAAGATTCATGGGCCTGTTCTGGCTGGAGGGCTCCACCTACTCCCTGAAGAACTGCCCTTGAGCTCCATTACTCTATCCAGTTGCAGAAATGAGAGAATTTAATGTCAGCTACATTGGGAGTGGTGATCGGTTCTTGGCTTGGTGCTTTGGGTAGCCAACGTCAAAAGTAGGAAAAACACCCTTTACCGATTGTGTATGTATACACGGCAGGAGGCTCTGTTTCCTGAAAGAATGAGCTTCCTCAGAAGACTGAGCATTTAACTAGTGATTGTCTGCAACATCCACATGGTTTTTGTTTCTGTCTTGT
>NW_006291231.1:3512307-3512960 GCF_000327345.1 Myotis davidii
TGTACAGGCATGCCTGCACATGGTATTTTGTGGAAGAGCCACACTCAAGAGGCCAAAGAGCCGCATGTGGCTCGAGAGGCACAGTTTGCTGACCACTGCCCTAAGGGAATGCTAATGAATAGAAAAGTCCAGGCTTTCCCAGATTCAAGGTTACATTCTTTCTCCTCACTCCACTCCATGTGTGTTGTGAAAATTGCACAGCAGATACATCACTCAATTTTTTAAAAAAATACTTTTTATTTATTTTTTACAGAGAGGAAGGGAGAGTTAGAAACATGGATGAGAGAGAAACATCAATCAGCCGCCTCCTGCACATCTCCTACTGGGGATGTGCCCGCAACCCAGGTACATGCCCTTGACCGGAATCGAACCTGGGACCTTTCAGTCCGCAGGCCGATGCGAGTTTATCCACTGAGCCAAACCAGTTTCGGCAATCATCACTCAAATTTTATGTGCCTTAGTTACCTTAGCTGTAAAGTGGGCATAATTCTATGAACTCTATTATTCCCTTTATAGATATAGAGTAATTGTGAGGAATAGGGGAAACTTTCTAGCTGAGTGTACTGCCTGGCACTTAGTGGGGGTTTAAAAATTGGTAGCTTTATTGTTATTATTGTTATTCTATTCGTTTTTAGAAAGATGTTACTAAAATA
>NW_006291231.1:3514159-3515807 GCF_000327345.1 Myotis davidii
TACATGCCCTTGACCGGAATCGAACCTGGGACCTTTCAGTCCGCAGGCCGATGCGAGTTTATCCACTGAGCCAAACCAGTTTCGGCAATCATCACTCAAATTTTATGTGCCTTAGTTACCTTAGCTGTAAAGTGGGCATAATTCTATGAACTCTATTATTCCCTTTATAGATATAGAGTAATTGTGAGGAATAGGGGAAACTTTCTAGCTGAGTGTACTGCCTGGCACTTAGTGGGGGTTTAAAAATTGGTAGCTTTATTGTTATTATTGTTATTCTATTCGTTTTTAGAAAGATGTTACTAAAGTCCTCCTCCCCCACCCACCCCCAAACACACACACACATACACACACACCCTGATCTATTACAGGAACTCAAAGTTCTAGAATTGCACTAGGTAGATTTCATCATTTCTGCATTGGTCTATCTCACCATGACTTTCTCACGGATGGCTGCTAAGCTTAGTCCAAGATTAGTCAAAAATTCAACACTTTGCAACCCCAATGAAGTCTGTATTTTCCCCACTCTGATCTTTCCATCTCAACCTAATTGTCCTGATGCTGTGTAGATATAAAGTCCAGTTTTATAACTGAAGTCTGAACTAGACTCTCTTTTCTTAAGCTAAAGACTCCTTATTAGGCTCAAACTGAAATCGCCTCTTTCATTCCTAAAACCACTGATACATTTCCTGAATAGAACAGCTGGAAGTTTTTCACAGTAAATAATAATGATGATGATTAATAAGAGTAATAATAATAAAACAATGTGACTCAGATTGAGTGCTGACTATGTCCTGGGCATCTGCTAAGGGGTTTATATAGTGTGTAATGTCCTTTAGTCCTCATAAAAGTTCTAAAGTAGGTTCTATTCCTTTCTCCATTTTACAGCTAAGAAAAATAAAGATCCAAGAAATTCATCAAGTCCTACATCTATGTAAAAACTTTCATAAACCCTCCAACAGGTGGAGAGTGCCCTTCTAATGTTCATACTTAGGGATCTAGGGAAATGAAATATTTTGTTGTAAAGAATAATGGAAGCCCTGTTATACAAAGTCACCATTTATCATAGAGAATTTTACTATTAGCCATTAACTTTATAATTTTAAGTTCTATAACTCAGAACTTATTTTTTTAAATATAGTTTTATTGGTTTCAAAGAGGGAGGGAGAGGGAGAGAGAGATAGAAACATCGATGATGAGAGAGAATCATTGATTGGCTGCCTCCTGTACACCCCCTACTGGGGATCGAGCCCACAACCCGGGCATGTGCCCTTGACTGGAATTGAACCATGACCTCCTGGTTCATAGGTCAATGTTCAACCACTGAGCAACATTGGCCAGGCTCTTACTCATTTTTTTATTTTCTAGTGACCATCCCAGTGCCTGACACACCCCCTACTGGATCGAGCCCACAACCCGGGCATGTGCCCTTGACTGGAATTGAACCATGACCTCCTGGTTCATAGGTCAATGTTCAACCACTGAGCAACATTGGCCAGGCTCTTACTCATTTTTTTATTTTAAAAAGCTAAGATGCAAATCGACTGAATAGTGGAACAACTGGTCGCTATGATGTGCACTGACCACCAGGGGGCAGATGCTCAATGCAGGAGCTGCCCCCTGGTGATCAGTGTGCTTCAACAGGGGGAGA
>NW_006291231.1:3517323-3519829 GCF_000327345.1 Myotis davidii
CCCCCTTGTGGGCTTTGTGCACAGTCTTGTTTTAGCTATGCCTTGGTTGTTGTAGGATCACTGGGAGGAATTGACCTCCCGGCCAAATGGCTGTGAGAATCAGCTGTGTCTGCAGTGAGAGAACTTCTGTCCTCTAGGGAGGTGCTAATCTCGCCTTTGCCTGAGGCTATCGGGCAAAAGCCTCTGTGCCTGCCTGGGCGGGGCGGTCTCGCCTTTGCCTGAGGCTATCGGGCAAAAGCCTCTGTGCCGGGCTTGGTCGGGGCGGGTCCCACGGGATCAACAGGGCAAGGCTAGCAGTTATGGCTGCTCTTAGTCTTGCCCTCAGAGGCTCTGCTTCTCAGTGTCCCGGTAATCGCTACAAGCCCCTCGGAGAAAAAGCTGCCTTCGAGTTCCGACCAATGTCAGACAGTCCCGCTTCTCCCATATGAGTCTGGGTCCCTAGAGACTTGCCCGGAACTGGAGATCAGAGCAATCGGGAACTTGAGACTCCCTCCCGATTGAAAAAGACAACCGTGTCCTCAGCCGCCAGCCCTTTCCGTGTGCGCCTCCGTACCTCTGCACTTTACTTCCACACCGCACCTCCTCTGAGTCTCGGTATGCTTTTCTCTTTCCTTCTAGGTGTAGAATTTCCACTCAGCCAGCCTTCCTGTGGTTCTGGATGATGTCCGTTCCGTCTTTTAGTTGTATTTTTGAAGTGGTTGTGTGAGGCAGCAAACTCCAGTGTTTACCTATGCCGCCATCTTGGTTTCTCCTGCCAAGATGCTTTCAATAATCACTAATGGAACATGTGAGGAGAAAGATTAAAAGAAAAATAATGAGTTACTTGTGTCCGATGACAAGAACCCAAGCACAGAATAGGGTGGGCTAAGTGGGGTGGCAGGGAGGGTCTACACAGTCCTGACTCCTGGGTTTCTTCTTTCAAACCCTAGTAAATTCAGTCAACTGTAACATGAGGTATAGTATGAGCTTTGGGTTGTAAAGACTGAGTTTAAATTTCAGATTCTTTTAAGCACTTTAATAAGGAAGTAAAATATTCTCTGTGTGTCTGTACGTGTGTGTGATTATTTATATACTCTTTCTCCTCTACAACTGTGAATTCTGTTGTATCTCACACATATTGGTTGAAAGAATAAATAAATACATTATAAGTTCATTTTATAACCATTGGCAAAGTGTGCATCTCTCTCATAGATAGTCTCTCTCTGTCTTTTCATGTATAAAATGGAGTGATAATTCCTTAGCCAATTCCTAAGAGCAATTCTTGATTCTCCTCTCTCATAGCTCATAGTCAACCCATGAACAAGCTCTAAAAATCCCAGCTCCAAAACATATTCCAATTTCATCTCCATCCCTCCATCTTCACTATCATCATATCCCAGCTGAGTCTTTTCATCCTCTGAACAGCTGTGAAGCTTCCTAATTCATTTTCTTACTTCCATTCTTGCTTCTTATATCTATTCACTGAAGAGCAGCAAGATTGATTCTGCAAAATATAAATCAAATTATAGCACTACCTTGCTTACAACCCTCTAATGATCTAGCATTGAACGTGGAATGGAATAAAAATTCCTGACCTTGGCTTATTAGGTCATGACTCAGCTCCTACTAATACCTTCAGCCTTGTCTCCTCTCATTCTCCACTCCCTAGCCACACTGGCTTTTTTTCCCATTCTTTGAACCCACCATGTTTATACTCAACTTAAGACCTTTGTCCTAGCCATGACCTCTGACTGGAATGTCCTGATTTTCACATGGTTGTCTCTATTCATTCAGATTTTGCCCGGAATGGCACATCAGAGACACCTTCCACAGTAACCTGATCTAAAGCAACATGGTCTATCTTTATCACACATTTTAGTGATCTTCAGAGATCTGTTCATAGCCTTGTATTTTTATTTTATTTATTTATTCTCTGTTGTCTGTCTCTCTTGCCAGAATGTAATTTCATGGATTAAAAAGTAGCTTGTGTAGTTCATGGTGATGTCCACAGTATCTAAATCAGTTCTAATGATCCAGCAATCTGTTGTAATTAAATATAAAAGTACCTACATCATAGTGTAAAGAGATTTTAGTTTTATAATCTTCTCAGAGGAGCTAGGAAGCTACATCATTAATAAGTAGCCAGGTGGTTTCCATACAGTTGGTCCTAGGACCTCACCTTGAGAAATGCCATTTACTGAATAAATGAATGAATGGATGGTTGGATGAATAAATAAACATACCCTTTGAGGCAGTTATTCTAGGAATCATTTGGAAAGGTAGAGACTGAGGAGCAGAGCAAGTGAGTACTTGTTCATCTCTCACTGCTAGTAATTGAGGGCATTTGTATCTGCCCTCCCTACTGTAGGAGACATTTAGAGAAGGTTATATAAGAGACTGTCCATGCTCTTCAACGCATTTTCTTAGAGTAGAAAAGGGCAGAGGCTCAAGGTGGATGTATCCGATTTGAAGAATTTCTACCCTTATTCATTCAACCAATATTTTAAACACACCCTCCCAGCCACAA
>NW_006291231.1:3520290-3521854 GCF_000327345.1 Myotis davidii
GGGTCTGAGATGCCTGCTTTCTTTGATGCCAGCTACAAAATCCAGGAGCTTAATGGGGTCCTGTGGGACCCTGTGGGATTAAACAAGCCTTTTGAAAGGCCCATCATAAAGGAGAGTGAACAAATTCCTGCCAGTCCCATTATCCTTCATAATGAAAGCACCTGCTTTTTCTCCTCCATCCCAGAGCCTGAAGGCCACATTGGCTAGTTCGTCAACACATGACTACTTCTATGGCGATAAAGACAATGACTAGCTCCATTCCCATTTTCATGATGTTTATGGAGAAGTGGGAGAGACTCTCAATTAAATAATCACAAATGTGATCAGTGTGATGAATAAATAGTACAGGTAGCTATATTTTGGATAGTCTGAGAAGTCAGTGGTTGGTGGTGGTTGCCTTCGGGACATTTAAAGTAAGACCTAAAGAATGAGAGAGTATTAGGTGGGTGAACAGTGGCTGGTAGGGTGGGCTAGGATGATTGAATGTGGGAAATACATAAATGCACAGACCCTATAAACATTACAAGGAATGGACAGAGGGTGTGTGTGGCTACAGAGAAGAGGTCTGTTGGGAGAATAAACCAAACAGATCGCCAAGGTTTGGACTATGTGGGGTTTTCAGCCAGGGTCCAGTGAGTCACTCTCTCCCAAGGGAAACAGGTGAATATAGAGAGATTTACACCAGACAATGGCAACAGCTGAACATTTTAATTCTCTAGGGTGCTATATCTCAGAAGAGCATAGGACAGGAATTCTCGTTCCAACCAGAGTCTGTGTCTCACTTCGAGGGAAAGTACCCAATAGCTATGAGAAAAAAGAAAGTACACAGGTGACACACTAACTTAGCTATGTGACTCTGAGCAAGTCATGTCCCCTTCTGAACCTAATAAGTCATTCTCACCACCAATTTTGGTCAAGGCAGCTCTGAAGTGGAGTGAGTCAATTTAAGTCCGGGGTTGACTGAGCACTGCTTCTTTACTGCTCCAGAGGAAGAGGAATGTAAATGCTTGAAAACGCAAGGCCAAGAGAATAATTGAAAATGGGTCCAATGTCTTCGTCCTCTGAGAATATGGAATATGTACATGCATATGCGTGTGTGTTGTTGCTCTTTCATAAAATGCATATGTGCCTGTTTTGATTCTGCAGCTGCCCTCTGTTGTGGGTAGGTTTCACAGAGGGGTTCCGGTTTGTAAAGGTTAACCGTGCAGAAATCAAGGCTTTGTGCATTTTTGCAAAGGTCACACTCATCAGCAGTTCCGGAAAGACTGCTGGGCAGGGCCGTGGTAACCACCCCATGACTGAACCATGGCTCTGGGCTTAGTTCCTTAAGAGCCCTGCCACAGTCCCTGGTTGTGTCACCAAGAGATAAAGGGGCTGCTCAGTCACTTGAAATTCAATTTGTACATTACTCCAATCCAGCCCACCTCTTTCTTCATGGTGTTTGGCAGCTGCTGGCTGGCACTCTGCATTTCAAATGCCTGAGCTGCAGGAAGCTGTTTAATAAATGGGATAGGTTTTGATTAATGTAAAAAGCTGAAAATAGACCATGAGGTAATGCATATCT
>NW_006291231.1:3521886-3527264 GCF_000327345.1 Myotis davidii
TCAAATTGGAGTTTCAAGGGATCATGCTGGAGCAGAGAGCTTTCTCCAAAGAAATGTATTTATGTTTATATAGAAACTTGAAGGGTCACACTGTGGCATGTGTGCATTCTGGACCTGGAAGGCTGCCCTGTGGGTCTAGGAATAGCGATTACAGTTGACCACACAGGGAGTTCCAGAAAAAACTAGATACTTGACACTGACTCATGCCTATGAAGGGTCACCTACCCTTCACCAGAAGCCCTGGTATTATTTTTTAAAAACTGCAGATGCTAACAGAAATGATAGTAAAATTCTGCCAATATTTGTCAGCTCAGTTATTTAAGTAATGCATTTAGTTTCACGTAACGATCTAAAAGCCTCATGTAGCCCTTTGCATACACTTCCTTTTTCTCAGTGGATAAAATAATTGGCGTACATGTTGCGTGGTTCTGGACAGAAAGAGCAGTGAGAAGAAAAACAATAGCCTTTATGCCAACTTCCCCTTACATGTGCTGAGGAATGGTGTATTTATTATACAAGGAAAATGTGGGGTCATTTTTCTTCATTAAGTGAGCAATAATGAAAGGTCAAAAACAGAGTCTGGGCTGTCCTAAAAGGAAGACATAAAAGAAATAAATTTGTTGCTCTTAATTACTGTTTACCGAATCCACACATTGTGAGTTGCTTGAAATCACTTTGGGTATTTAGTCAAAGTAGTGAGTGTGTGTGTGTGTGTGTGTGTGTGTGTGTGTGTGTGTGTGTGTTGGTGTGACTTAGTAGGGGTAGCAGATGAGGGCAATCATTCTCTCATACTATAAATAGAATTAGACTGTAGAATAGAAAAAAAGTACATTTGTATTTTGCTCCACCGGTTAAGTTTTATTTTCCCAGTATGAGGATTTGTGTAATCTATGACTGGTCTCACACTCTGGTTACTGTAAAGAAGTTGACTTGTTTAGAGTTACATTGCCTGTGAGAAGGAGCCAAAATGAACACCCTTGGGCCTTTTGAATCACTTTACCCTAGTGAACTTGCGCATCTAATCAACGTGCCCTGAAATAGTACTCTTCCGGAAACACCCAGAAATAATGTTTTACCAGCTATCTGAGCATTCTTCATTTAGCTCTGTCAAGTGGACACATAAGACTAGCCATCCCTTACATTAATGGTTTAGTCACCAAGAAGCAGGAGCTAAATTCAGTGAACCTCTGAGAACAGAGCGCCCCACATGAGGCCTGCTCCCTCTTCCTCTTGACTCTGTGTAGTCTGACCTTCATGTTGGTGTTTGGGGCTTGGTTCTTCCCCAATCTTTGTGTATTTTGTCCTTATCTCTGTAACTTAGCAGCCTTTGCTCTTCCTTCTATGTTCTTCCATCCTGCACCCTTCACTTAAAAAAAGAAGATAAAACCCTGCATTTACTGAAATATTTATTTGTTCAGAATTTAGAATGTCCTTAAACTGTGTTAGTATTTTATTAACTATTATGTTCTCAATGTTCTGGTGATAATGTTGCATTTGTTTGAATGATCTGACCCAGCTCTATTTAGTCCACGGACCATACTCCTTTCAGCGCACAGTGGTGCCGCGCAGGAGGTGTCTCAGGAGCTCATGTATTGCATGGCAGCAGAAATGCTTGTATAGGCACCTCACAGGCATTCTGTAAGACAGCACAGCAAACTGGCCCGTTCCAGCCTTGCTACCCCCTCCCCACATTCATAATCTCCGCTCTTTCTGAGTAACCACAGACTACTTCGTACCAAGCTAATTATTCAGTAACTAATGAATTGAACTTATTTTTTCTAGATGCCAAAATCACGATTGCAGTAATCATCTAAGTCCAAGTCACTCAAGGAAAATCCCCTTAACACACTTTTAAAATGGTTCCTTTAAACATCTTTTAAAGGGCAGCAAAACTGAAAAGTTGAAAAGAATTAATCCATGATGTGAGGGGTGTGGATGGAGCCAATAGAGGGAGGGCGGGGGAGGGGGGGCTGTAACACTTTCAGCAATAAAGATAAATTTTTAAAAAAATAATAATTAAAATAGAATTAAATCCATGAGGTGAAATAAATTGAACATAGTTGACTCAACTTTCATCTTAATCCACACTATATAGTTTTACTGTTAGGTTCAGTATTTCACTTGTGAAATGGTGAAACCCTCCGTCAACTATTGTTTAAGGGGAAAGTAATCCTGTTTGTTAGTTCCCACTAATCCTTCTGGGTCCCATTCTGACCCCTGCCCCACACGGATCCGTGCTCAGTGTGGACTTTATTGTATCAGGATTGGCATGCTGATTGCAGAGAACTCTCATTTTCTTTCTTCAATTTAAAGTTACTTTTTAAGAACCACAGACTATATTAACTTTCCTCAGATAATCTGTTTCTATTTCAAAAGTACTGCAAAATGTGGTCTCAGATTTGGACAGGCTTGAATGTCCATTGGATTAAAACAGGGACAATAAAGCCACAATAGACAAGAGGCTGATGGCAGACAAAGTTGCAGACATTTAACGTTCCCTGATCCAAATCATCTGATCAGTCAGCTAGAATTTTAAGCAAGAATAGCATTCAAATGTCCGTGCACAAAAGGCATACAGGTGCTCATTTGTGCATCTACAAAATGTATTTCCCTTGTTCATAAATACGTGTTTGGTGCCAGCAGAGTAAAATAGGACCATTTAAAGCGGCCTGCCTGACCACATGGGCCTGAAATAACAATCCTAAGCCAAAACTAATCATTGTCGCAATACTCATGCATTGTGGACTCAGTCAGAGAAATGTGTATTCAGACTTGATGGCCTTTGTGTTTACTGGGTCTTTTCTTCTCCTTTCTCTGGGTCCTGCCGAGTTGACCCTAACCCCCTTTGAAGTCCGGTGGTAACCCTCTGATCAGATCAGATGCACTGGAGTGGGTTGGGCAGGAAAGGAAAAGAGAGCTCATTAAGGGCTCACATTTTTATACCATTTTCAGTGGGTTGTAATGATTGTTGAAAGTAGTTCTAGCTCTCCATTCATAGATTTAAAAGTTAGCATTTTATGACATCAACTTATTTTTGTAGTAACTTGGGTGCCAGCGTCCTGGGAAGGAAAAAAAAGGTTTTCCTGGGACATAAACAATTAATATCGTATAACTGAATTATAAAAATATAAGTATTCCAAAATCGTTTACTGCATCCCCTTTTCCTTTTTGACATCATCTATATTTGTTCTCGAGTATATGGCTGTATATTTTTATTCAGCCTCAACATAGCAGGTTGCGTAGTTTCTTTGCATCTTTTCATTTAAACATGAATACGACTTGAGATGTGGCAACAGAACATGGAACCTGAGGTGTCACAATGAGTAAGATAGTTCACATTGCAGCAGAAGAGACAGAGAACACATTGGAAAATAAATGATAATTTCAGATTGTGCTCAAAACTATGAAAAAAAGGGGAGGACGGACAGAACAAGAGTGAGCATTTATGGTGCCATCTGGGCAGAGCCTGAAAGAAGCCAGCAGTGAAGAGGTCCAGGCATAGAGAATAGCAAGTGCACAGGTCCTGAGACAAGCACACATTTCACTGTGATTATTGACTGTGTTTCCTTCCTAATATATGGTGACCAAGGAGGTCATGTCACCGGGGCAGTAGCCATGTTGTATTTAAAATTAAATAAATAAACGATGATCAAAATAATAGCATCATTATTAACATCTATAGTTCTTCGTCTGCTTCAGAAACTAAATGCTTTGCCTCTATTACCTTATTTCATTCTCACAACTGCCATGCAAAATAACGTGGAAACTGAGGTGGAAGGTGATAATAACTTGCCCAATACTATACAGCTGATGTATAAAATTGGCCCATCTGAGCATTGAAGTTAACTACTCCACCGACAACCACCTGTGATGGACGGAATTGTGTTTCAACCAAAATTCCTATGTTGACACACGAATCCCCAGTACTTCAGAATGTGACTGACTGTATTGGGAGGTAGGTTCTTTAAAGATGTGATTAAGTTAAAATGAGCACATTAGAGAGGGCCCTAACCCAATATGACCGGTGTCCTTATAAGAAGAGGAATGTGGACAAAGAAACACACAAAGGAAAGACCATGTGAAGGCACAGGGAGGTGACAGTCATCCCAAGCCAAGGATAGAGGCCTCAGAAGAAGCCAGTCCTGCTGACACCTGGATCTTGACTTCTAGACTTGAGAACTGTGAGGACAGAAATCGGTGGCACTTTGTTAGGGCAACCCTAGCAAACTAATAGACCATCTTCTTAGGCTAACAGATGAAGACATGAAGAACATTTGTTTGACAGCAATTTTATGAAAAGAAAAACAAATTTGGTTTGAGCCCCCATCATTTAACTCAGTGTATTTAACTTTGCCATATATAATTTTAAAAGGAAGCCTTGCTAATACTCTATTTCTTCCTTGTCTGTGGTTAGAACATGATGTAACTGATGCAAGAGGATGGTTTAGATTTTTGTAAGTAGGGGATTTGTCCCACCACAGAGCTACATCTGTACTGTTCCTCTGAGTCATCATCTCATGAAAATACAACAGAAAACAAAATCCAACTCGCAGTATCAGAATCATCTCACTATACAAAGCCTCTCAACATGTTCAAACTTTCTTTTCTTTTCTTTTTTAAAATTATTAACTCTATGAATCACTTCTGCAAAGTTTAATGAGTGAGAAACATTCAACCAAGGTGACTTTTTCTTAGGAAATCCTATCCAATTTTCAACTTAAATGATTATGATAACTCTTCATGTATGCTGTGCCACTTATTGATTTATTGCTTCTCCATTCCAAATTGAACCCTTTTGCCTGCTCTTTAAAAATAGATCTGGGCCCTTTAAATATTTTCTCCGCTGATGGGCATGGTAAGTTTGTAAGCATTGCAGGAGGGAGGGGGTTGCTTCCCTGTCCGGAAGTCTTTGCTCCTCAAGCTCCTGAGCACGGGCATTTTCCCCACATGCTTCCTCTAGCAACTGGCCAAGCAGCATGAGTGGCTCCTCCAGGCCCAGCTCCTGCAGTGCACACTGCTCCCTCAGGCAGTTTTGCTAGCACCTGACTCCTGGCGTGCTCACCCATTCTCCAGTGTACAGCCCTTGCAACCTCTCCTGGCACCCACCTCAGGTGGTTTGCACCAATGTACTTGCAGTGATACACCTTCCCATAAACAGCTTTCCTTGGCACCCTAGGAAGATTTCCAGCAAATTCCACTAGCAATGTCCTTTAGTAAGCCATGGCCATGCCCTTTCCAACAAGATCAAGATCCAGTCTTGGGGGATCTTCCTTGGTTTTTCTATTTCAGCTGTAGGGGTAATGATATTATTATATTATATTATATTATATTTTTCAATGAACAAAAACTATTATATGTATTCAATGTCATTATCCCCA
>NW_006291231.1:3527465-3529056 GCF_000327345.1 Myotis davidii
TCATCAGGAGATGTTCAACTGCCGGTTTAGGCCTGCTAAACCATCAGTCGGACATCCCTCTTGCAATCTGAATTATTCTAGAGGCCCAGTGCACGAAATTCATGTACTGGGTGGGGGGAGGGCAGTGTCTCTCAGCCTGGCCTGTGCCCTCTCATAGTCCGGGAACCCTGTGATCGATTGCCCCAAAGAGGGAGGCCCGGCCCATCCACCACAGCTCACCAGTCAGTGGCTGGGCCTCCCTCTTTGGGACGATCATGGAGCCCCCCGATTGATCAATCGCCCTGCCAGCTGGTGACCTGGGCCTCCCTCTGCAGGGCGATCATGGGGTGATGGCCAGGCCCCTGACAAAGTGCATCGCACCCACCTTGGCTGGTCTGCCACCAGTGAGTATCACAGTGTGGTCATCTGGAAAGCTGTCTGGAAGGCCGCCTGGATGGTCATTCTGCTGTTTTGTTGTTTGGTCAATTTGCATATTATACTTTTATTATTATAGATTATATTATTATGCTATTATATCTGCTTTTCCTACCTTCTTTAGAGTTCTCTTTATTTTTACAAGCTAATACTTTGTTACTCCTATCCCCTTTTAAATTAATAATTTGTATAGTAAACTTTCCCTGTTCAAATTACTGTGTGATTTCTCTCTCCTGATTAGACCCTGACTGATATAGTACTGAAGGTTTTCTTTGATGTTCCAAGTTAGATTGTTATAAGAGAACCATATTATAATATTACTTTTTACTTAAAGAGCAAAAAAAAAAAAAGTTACCCTCCCTTCATGTGTGTGATCCTGGAGAATATTAGTCCAGGGCATGGTTCCTTGGCTGGCTTCTTCTCTGTGCTCTGTGGCACATGCTGGACAGTCCACAGTGGACCTCAGTTCACAGTGTGTATGAAGTTGATGCTCCAAAACCCTGAGGTGAGGGCCCAGTCCTGATGGTTTATCCCACTTCTCCTCTACCCACTCACCCCATTTCAGACTGCCCCATCCTCAATCCCAGCTAGAAGAACCTTTTTATTTTTTTTGGTCATTAAAATTTTAAAAGATTGTTGTCTCCTGAACTGTTAGTCCAGTGATTATCTTGACTAGACCAGAAAGGATTATTTTCTCTCTTCACTCCTCATTTGTGGCACCTATGCTTTGTTTATCAGGATTTCTTGTTTCTAGGACTATATTCCAGGACTATAAAATTATATAATTTATATACATTGCTCATATCCATATGTACACATGTCAATACATACAGATTGTATTAATATGTGTACATATATGTATACTAGAGGCCCAGTGCATGAAATTTGTGCAGTCGGGGGGTCCCTCAGCCCGGCCTGAGCCCTCTTCCAGTCCAGGAGCCCTCGGGAGATGTCTGGCTGATGGCTTAGGCCTGCTCCCGCCACCACCGCTGCGCTTGCCAGCCGTGACCCCAGCTCAGGGCTTCTGGCTGAGCAGCACTCCCCCTGTGGGAGCACACTGACCACCAGTGAGCAGCTCCTGCATTGAGCATCTGCCCCCTGGTGGTCAGTGCACATCATAGCGACTGGTCGTTCCACTGTTTAGTCAATTTGCATATTAGCCTTTTATTATATAAGA
>NW_006291231.1:3529538-3537831 GCF_000327345.1 Myotis davidii
CACACTTACTTCTTTCAAAAAAAAAAAAAAAAGAAAAGAAAAGAAAACAAATTGGCCAAGCAGTCCAGATGAACATCAAATTCATCATAGCTGAAGCTACTATTTTCCTGGTGATTCATAGTTTCACCTTCCTGCAGGAGTTTTCTCTACCCAGTGACATAGTGACACAGTGAAATGTCACTGAAGTGAAGGCTATTTCGTTTAGCCTTGAGCAAACATGGAAGCTGAACTGTGCATATGCAGACTTCTTTTTCCTTCTGGAAGACACGGTTTTTATGAATGTGTAACTAGAATGAAACTGAATCCAGAGAGCCCGTGTGTGATAAGAGCTTGGTTTGAAAACATGTACAACGCAATGACTTGAATAACAAAATCCCGGGCAGAGTGTTTCTGAGCTAACTGCATTTGCACTCTGCAAGGAGATCAATGCTTCCCCTCATTGATTTTCCTCAGTTGCAGGGCCAGGATTCTGCACAATGTGAGGCTGTCTTCCCAGATTCATCCAATCTGATTTCCTCGGCAGCACTAAAAAGGCACAGTGCTTGACGGCAAACTGGGGGTTATGAAAGTGTAACTGTATCAGATTTGTGCCCCCACTAAGCCTGCATGTTAAACAGAAGCACAGCCATGTATTCCTAGTGTGATGCAAGGGCTGCACGGCACAGGACGAATCCTGTTTGTGTGCAGCTTCTGAATGGCGGAGATGCCGAAGATAAATCGGAGATGCATTACATATGTTTGCATAACTCTCTGGATGTCTTCAAATGCACCAGAGCTTCCTTTCGGGAAGATTAGGAACGCAGAGTAAGCATATACAGAAATGATTCTCTTATTAAACTCATGAATTGATTGTAGTCCTTCCAATTTTGAAATTGCTTTAAAATTTATAATTGAGCAAAGTGGGTATGTGGGAGGTTATAAAAATCAAGGGTCAAAAAAATTAATCATCGTGGGCCTATTTCACTGTAAGCAGCCAGTTGGTAGCTCTAATGGTTGGTGGGTTTATTCTGCAGTTAGCACAAGTTCTTATCTTCCTTAAAGTGGAGGATTTCAGGTAATCCAGTTAAGCACTCACAGCCAACTGCAAAACGAAAAGACCCACAAAGGGTGACTTTAGCCCTTCCCAAATTTCAGCATACTGTTAGGCAAGAGGAGGAAAGCTGACTCCTGTATTAAATGTTCCTTTCCTCACTCCACTTTATGGATGGAGAGGGTGTCAGATTACAACCAGAACTTCAAATTTTCTTTTGGAAAAAAAACCTTGTAAAATAAGCCATTTCCTACCCAGACTAGATAAATGATTACACAGCTGCTTCCCTTTCAAACAGAGCTCACTCTGAACCTGGGCTTGCCAGGCGCTCACTTCATTATTTAAGAGTCTGAGCTGTGTGTGCTGGGGGACTCTCACACACACACCCCCCCCATCTCTACTTCCTCTATGGAAACCATGCGTGTGGGCAAAGGACGGAGGGCGGTACACCAAGGCCGGTGTAGGCCCGTATCCAGGATGAGCAGTTCTGCTTCCAGACTGAGCCTGTGCCTGGGCCTGGCAGACCTACCTCCTCTCTAGCAAATATAAGCATGTTTCCAGGCTACCTAGTCAGTGGGCATTTTTCTAGTCAAAGGTTAACTAGGTCCATCCCTTTATCAGTGGCTGAAAGTGGAAAGTAGATTTTCTTTTCTAAACACCAAACCTGAACCCCAAAGATCATTTTTCCTCCTTTGAAGCATTTACAAGCACTTGTTAAAAATTAAAGAGTGTTCCCCAATCTAAACTTACATGAGAGCCCCTTAGCCTTACCCACTAGAAACTGATCAACGCACCTTGGTTTGCTTCTATATTTTAAAATTCCATATGTTAAATATACATTTTATTTGCAGTCACTGGCAAGAAAATGTATTTTCCCATGTATTATTCATTTGTTATTCACAAGTGCCAGTGATCTTTTCAATTAACTGTGTTGTGCCATTAATTACATCACCATTTAAATGCCATCATTCTAAGAATCACAAATGCCTTTTATAAAAGTAAATTTCACATCCCATAGAGTAATTCTGAGATACTTGAAACTGATATTGGAATTGATTTTCTGGAATGCAGGGAAACCCATTTCCTCCCTTCCTATCCTGAGAACTTGCTTCTCAGAGTGTTCTCTTGAATGAAGTCTTAGCAGAAAGTTGTTGTTTCTGTAACTGGGTGCCTTGATTCAGTGATAGTAGTCTAAATAAACACCGGGAAGTAATTTGATAAAGAATAAGTAGGAGGGGACACCATAGTTTAACCTCCGAGCTATGCTAATAAGTGGGGTGATAGACTTGCCCTGCTGAATAATGGAACTGTTATTCTAGCCCAGTGGGACTGTCTCCTGGGCCTCCCCAGAAGGTTGGCCAGGCTGGGCTGTGTGCTGTTTTGAGTGCGCTTTGCATTGCCTCCCTATCTGGTTACAGCACTTTTATCAAAGGAAATCACGATTTGGGAGCAAACCACATCCTGTTCTCTTTCAGACAAGAAACATCCCTGTATGTTACTTTCGTTTTACCTGTTTTACCTAGGTAACACAGAGCCCAACCTGGGAAAATAATTGTTGATACAATGAACTACAATGTTGAGAGAAGTTCATCCCTTTGAAATATATATTTTAAAGAGGCCATTTTAATACTGTCAGAAAAAAAAAGGTGTACTTTCTTTATGTAGCCTGAACATGCTAATATATTACAGACAGCATAAAGTTCAGGGTGTTTGAACAGTGGAAATAGAAAGCGATCGTAGTTATTCAACCCTGAATACTTAGGACATTTCATTTCTTTTTACAGCAACCATATTCAGTCAATAAAAGATCAAATGCTTTCGGTTACTGGACTGAAAAAAATAAAATCCCCTGAAATTTTAGCACTTGATGCTCCCTGAGTATTTGCTCTCAGCTATAGCTCATTAAATGAGCTGATCCACCACTGAGGCTATAAATTGAAACAAAAGCAAAGAGCTTTTTTTTTTTTTATATCGTTGATAGCACCGAACTGAAACCCACTTAAGTTTGGGTTCTTTATATATTTTTCTTGTTCATTGTGAGTCTCCTGCAGAATCAATATGTCATTAATCTGTCAATATTTCAATAACATTCTAATTAGGATTTCTCTGGATAGGAGGGGCAGAACCATGATTATTAATTGATAATTGGATTTGATTGAGGGGAGATGATGCAAAAGGTAAAGGAAGCTAGAAAAGCTGGGAATTTTGTAATGTGTAATTTTCATTTATTTAACAGTTGTTATAGAATTTTATATAATTTCATTTCACTCAATAATATAGTGTTAGGCATTTTTCTAGGCATTTTATAAGTGGCTGTTTCAGACATAATTATAAATGTAGCATATAGGCAACTCTATGATATAGGTATTCAGACTTATCCCCTTATTAAAGATGATGAACTAGGCCACAAAACTTACACAGAGCTAATAAGCAGGAGTAGGGACTTAACCCAGGGAATATGAGCCTAGAGTTTATCCTTTTAATTACCTCTTGCCTCTTTCTTAAGGGATGCTAAATAAGAAATTGTTTTTCCTTAAAGGATTCTAATTGAGGAATCCCAAGGAACTTGAAGTGAATTGACTGATATATAGTAGTCAAGGCATTTACAGTAGACATTTCTGCAACTTTTTTCTTATATAACACAGCCTATTAGACAAAATATTCTGGTGCATATAAATGCCGATTCATTCATTTTTAACCAAATATTCATCAGAAAGATGATACTGGTATATTACTGATTTTCAGTTTCTTTTTTTAAAATTTTATTTCTTAAAGTATTACAAAGAGTATTACACATGTCTCCTTTTCCCCCCCTTGACATTCCCCCAGCTTCCCCCATCCCCCAGTGTCTTGTGTCCATTAGTTATTCTCATATGCATGCATATAAGTCCTTCGGTTGATCTTCTACCCTCCCCCAACCCTCCCCAGGCTTCCCACTGTAGTTTGACAGTCTGCTCAATGCTGCTCTCCCTCTGTATCCATCTTTGTTCATCAGTCTATAATGGTCCTTATTATCCATAAATGAGTGAGTTCATGTGGTATTTTTCTCAGCTTCCCAGGGGCTGTCTCAGTCTCACAGGGGCCGTCTCAACCTCATCAGTGCCATCTCAACCTCACCGGGGCCTATTCAACCTCACCGGGGCCGTCTCAACCTCACCGGGGCCGTCTCAACCTCACTGGGGCCGTGATTTTCCGTTTCAATCATTGTTTTTCCTTTTCTTTATATCCTAAATCAAAGAAAAGGTTTCTATCAGTTGTTGAGTCTTAACCAAGCCAAGATGGTATTTCAATAACAGCTCTGCAAAGTTCTCTGAACAGAGAGCTTGGCTCTAAGGTCAACTTTTAGTAGTACATTCCCATATTGCCATCTTCATAATCTGAATAATGGTAAGATTCTGGGGAGCAAGAATTGGAGTGAGTGAAGATGGAAGACACTGATTCCTTCACTGCAAAGTAAAATCATTCATTCAACAAGTATTTATGAAGCACCCACTAAGAAGTAGGATTATGAAAGTGAGCTGTACATTCCATCACAATCCAAGCTGATTTGTAGAAATTGGGAAGCTGATCAGACGGTAAGTCAAAGGACCTAGAATAGCTAAAACAATCTTGAAAAAGAAGAACAAAGTAGGAGGACTCATACTTATTACTGTTAAAACTTAAGTGCAAATCTGCAGTTATCAAAACAATGTGATCTATTTACATAAGAAAAGAAATGGAACAGAATGGAGATCCAGAAATAAACCTTCACAATTAACAGTCAATTGATTTCCAACTATGTGCCAAGATAATTCAATGGTGAAAGAATAGTCTTTTCAAAAAAAATGGTGATGGGACAGTTTGATATGTAAAAAGTAAAGTTGGACTCCTATCTCACATTCACACGATATACAAAAATTAACTCAACATAGATTAAGGATATCTATATATATAAAAGCCTAAGCAACCGTTACCACCAGATGACTAGCCAGCAGTTATGATGCTTACTGACCACCAGGGGGCAGACGCTCAACACAGGAGCTGCCCCCTGGTGGTCAGTGAACTCCCACAGCCAACCTCCCATGATCCCTCCCCATGGCTGGCCAGCTCCAATTGGCCCCAATCGGCCCGATCGCTGGCCAGGCCGAGGGACCACACCTGTGCACGAATTCGTGCACCAGGCCTCTAGTCCTATATAATAAAAGCCTAATATGCAAATTGACCAAATGGCAGAATGACTGGTTGGTGGGGGGATGGGGCTGGCGAGTGGGCGCCACCAGGCCAGCCAAGGCCAGTGCCAGAGGGCAGAAGGAGGAGACAGCGATCAGGGGGCAGCCGCCACTGGTGGCAACAGAGAGTTGATGAGGGGCGTCCCCTCACTGGCTAGTATTATAATTTAAAAAAGTAGATAATGTGGACATATCAAAATTAAAAAACTTTTGTGCTTCCAGTGGCACCATAAAGAAAATATAAAGACAATCCCAGAATGGGAGAAGTTATTTGCAAATCATCTCTTGTTCCAGAATTACCAGGTGACCGTAAAATACGCAATGAGTACTTAGAGATTCAGGAAAAACCCTTTATTTAAAGCAGCGCTGCTGGCTCAGGGGATTCGAAGATCCAAAGCCTGAACAGCTAATACAATGAGATCACCATTTATACATTCCTAAGTTTCTTTGTTTCCTATCTGTTTCCTAACTACTGGGCTTTTGTGGTGGGCTTTCACAGCCCCTCCTGAGTCAGTTAGAATGGGGAAGTTAGATTGTATCTAAATGCCTGGCCTACGTGGCGCCAGTGACCCCCGGCCTGTTGCCCCGAAAGCACCCAGGAAAACAGACTATTGCCTAAGGAAGAGGCAGTGACTTCATCATAGGCTAACAAGAATGTGCACTAGGGCACTGATCACCGGCACAGATTCAGATTGCTAGCCTCCCTCTCCAGGTTGCCCCCTATATTCCTCCTCACTCTCTCATAAGGGACTTATCCATCCTATATAATAAAGAGGTAATATGCAAATTGACCCTCACACCCTCGCATCACAAGATGGCAACCCCCACATTGTCACAAGATGCCTGGCAGGGAAGGGCAGTTGGGGGTGACCAGGCAGGCAGGGGAGGGCAGTTGGGGGTGATCGGCCCAGCAGGGGAACAGTTAGGGGGTAATCAAGTTGACAGGCAGAAGCAGTTAGGCGCCAGCAGTCCCGGATTGTGAGAGGGATCCCAGATTGAAGAGGGTGCAGGCTGTGCTGAGGGACACCCCCCCCCCCACCCAAGCCAGGCACACACCCCCCCCCAGTGCACGAATTTCATGCACTGGGCCTCTAGTAGAATACATAAAGAACTCTTACAACTGTCTATGGTACTTTGTTATAGCAACCCAAACTAAGACACTATCTTTCAAAGTAGCAGTACTATTGTGGTTTCCCACTGGCAATGCAAGCGAGTTCCTGTTGCTCCACACCCTCACCGGCATACAGTGTTTTGAGTGTTCTGGATTTTGGTCAGAACACTCATTGTTTTAATTGTTGTTTTAATTTTCAATTTCTTGAGGACATGCTATGTTAAGCATCTTTTCATATGTGTATTTGCCATCTATATATCTTCTTTGGTGGAGGTGTCTTTTCAGGTCTTTTGTCCATTTTTTAATTGTGCTGTTCACTTTCTTATTTTTGAGTTTTAAGGGTTCTTATATTTTTTTTATAATAGTCCTTCCTTGGATATGTCTTCTGTAAATACATTCTCCCAGGTTCTGGCTTATGTTCTCATTCTCTAGTGTCATCTTACACTCACTTCTCTAAATATCTGGGTAACTGGATTTCCCTCCTAAGAACAGGCCTATTATATAGGGCCGTTTGAGCCTTGGATGTCTGATGTTAACAAAGGAAATCTCTTTAATTGTATCCACTTATATTTTTTAAAAATTTCCTTTTCCTGAACGGGTTTCTCATTTGCTTCAATAGTTCTCCTATTCCCCACAGAGCCATAAAATAAAAATGTACCTTCATTGTATGACCAAGGGGGACAAAAAAATTGGATGTGATTGTTTTCACATGAAAAACTATGCTAGAGCCAGCAAAAAAGCAAATTCATTTGCTCATTTGTATAATCATTTTTAGGCATTAACAGCCTTACTTATTCACAAATGATGTAAGGAAGTTGGTGAAAGAGAGGCCTGCAGGAGGACAATTATTCCTGATTTTCAAATCGTTTGAAAAAATCGAAGTCTAAAGCTCAGTATCAAAGCTCTGTGTTTTCCAAGCACATCTGCAGAAATGATCAGACATATGGAATTACACGAACTCCTGCTCACTTAGGACGTCCATGGAAATCAGAGAGCATTGGAAATACTATTGTCCAGGAAACAATGCTGCCTTAGAACGCCTCATCTCTTCAAAAACCTGGGACTCTGAAGTAAATGAAAAAGCCAAACTGGCTGTCATGGTGGAGCTCAGGTGTGTCGCAGACAGCTCAGGGTAGAAGACACTGTAGAGGTAAAAATGACTAGAGCCGGCCTGCCAAATGAATTAGTTTTTCAAATTTCTAAGAGTCATTTGCTCATTTGACAGATATTTATACATTCCCTACTCTGTGCAAGTCAGCTCACACAGCAAGAAAAACATATTCAGATGGACACAGAAAAGACACTAAGCTAAATGCTATGAGAACTAATGTTATGGGTTCTTGGAGGCAAAAGTACTCTTCACTCTGTAGATGTGGTCAGACAGGACTTGAGGAGGAGATGCAATATGAGCTGGGATTAATGAAATGAAAGGTGAGGTCATGGCCAGTGGAGAGAGCAGGAAAGGGTAATTTGGATGGAAGATGTTCTTCAGAAAAAACTGTGGATGTAAAAGTCTATGTCCTTTGGTTCTGTTTGGGGAAAAGAAGACCAGATCTGTTTGGCTAGAACTTAAAATATGTATAATGATATAAGGAGGTGAGAAAAGAGATATGGGAAAGAGCATCAAGACTATTGTATTGGGAGAAACTAAGATGGCGGCAGAGATAAACACCGGGAAATTAATGCCGCGCACAACAATTGATTAATACCTCAGAGAAACAATACGGACTTCATCCAGAACCATAGGAAGCCTGGCTGACTGTAAACTCTACAACTAGAAGGAAGTAAAGGCACACTGAGACCCAGAGAAGCTGCAGGAGAGAAGCGCAGAGGTACGGGGCTCTCGCGCGCGGAAAGGGGCTGGCACCCGAGGACGCGGCGGTCTTTTTGAATCCGGAGGGAGTCACAAGCTCCCGACGGGCCTGAACTCCGGTTCCGGGAAGT
>NW_006291231.1:3539493-3552396 GCF_000327345.1 Myotis davidii
AGTGTATCTGAAGTGTACCTGTCGTATAAGACGACCCCCCAATTGGAGGCATATTTTTCAGGGCCAAAAAATCGTCTTATACGCCGGCAAATACGGTATGTAATTTCTTAATCAATAAAAAATATATTTTTTTTTTAAAAAAAAGACTATTGTATTATCTTTTCTTGCACAACTAATTACCCAAAACTTAACAGCTTCAGGCAAAAATTATTATTTCACAGTTTCTGTGGGTCAGGAATCCTGGTGCAACTTAGCTGAGTGATTGAGGCTCTGGGTCGCTCATGAGACTGCATTCAAGGTGTCTATGATTCTGAGGCTTGTGTGGGGCTGGAGGTTCCACTTCTAAACTCACATGGCTGCCAACCGGAGGTCTCAGTCCACCTTCATGTGGGCGTCTCCATGGAAGCTGGCTTCCCCCAAAGCAAGTAATGAGAGCGAGACAGAGAAAGATAATAGCAGAAGCTATTATTATACCTTTTGTCACCTGATCTTGGAAATGTCTACCATCACATCTACCATATCCTATCTGTCACACAGACAAACCCTCCTTCCACATGAGTGGGATTACACAGGGGTGTGGATATGAGGAGCTGGGGATCAGTGGGGGCCATTTAGTGTCTGACTAGTACAACTACCATTACAGTTGCGCTGATGCGGCCCTATACATCTCTAAATGGCTTCATTCACATTGCAGACATTATGGAACAATTCTTGAGCAGTAAAGTATATGAATAGGCAAATAGAATTTTATGCTTCCCAACTTTATGTACTTAGTGACATCTAAACTCATGCATCAGATCATTGGTAGTATGAGTAATTGGCAGGTCAAAGAGCTGGAAGGATAGTACAGGTCTAGATGAGATCTACAAAATTCAGCTGGGAGGAGGGAGGCAGTGGACTGGGGGGAAAGGGCCAGATGATCAAAACACAAAGGCTGCATCAACAGAACTTGGTGTCTGTCTCCAAACTAGTTCAAGCAGGGGTCTGACGGTGTCTAAGCTTGCTCTATGAATATGAATATGTGAAAGACACAATATTTACTATTTGGGTGGTTGGCAAATAGAGAAATAATATCTTTATAGAGCCCTATGCAAAAAGAATAGCATTTCAAGGACTAGCAGCTATGAAGTCATTTGCTTTTTTAAAACAATTTCCTAGGAGGTCATCTCGTTTCATGAAAGGAAAGAATAGAATACAATGTGCTCTTTTTAATCCCTTCGCTCATCACTAGCACATTTCTCCTCACCTGCTCAGAAAGTCAGTAAGCCAGCAAACCCCCCGGGCCAGGGCCAGAACTGGCATCCACTCTAGCCCTTGGATGTGAGTCAGACCAATTTCGGGCTGTGGAGACACTGCAGGTTGTTTGAAAATGTTAAGTAGGTCAAATCATCCTGTGAAACGTAGGCTGCCAACTTCTTTATTAGTAAGAAGACCATTTATTCAATTATTCATGTATTTGACATCTGTTTCTGGAGTTCAAGACAGTTTGGTGGAGAATTTGAATCTCACTGAAATGACTCAGAGGTTTTGTCCTCCGGGGACCCACAGTCTCAAAGAGAGGGACACAAAAGGCGAACACAGGGCAGCTATGTTACATGCCACACGACACAAATTTCACAATAACACAGTTTAAAGGGCCCATTGACTTTTTTTTTCTCAGATCTCTCACTGGCAGCAAAGTTCAGGAGTGGTGGGGGAAAATGCAGTAAGACATTGCTGTCAGCTGGAACCAGTATTTCCGGGCTTGCCTCCAACTGCCAAGCTGGCCCAGGACAGTATATCTAGGTTAGGTGTTCTGAAAGCAGGCTCCAAGAACTTGAAATATTACAACCCCTTTTTCTTCATCGTGTTAAACATTAGTTAAAATCACAGCAGCTCCTCTGATGAAGAGAGCATGAAGACTCTTCACTGGGATCCGTGAATGCCAGCCAGTAACCCAGAGGTGGGCAAAAATACCAGCGTGCCAAGAGGCAAGCAAGAAGATGGAGCATCACGGGGGGCTTTGGAGGTCACGGGCAGGTCAGTGCTGCTCCGCATGCTGCCCGAGCAGAGCTTCGGTGATCAGTAAGTACGGGCAGCCTCTCTGTGAACAAGCTGAGCTGTCACCGAGCAGTAGAAGGGTAGAGACACAGGTGGAGGAGAGGATTATGAGTGCGAGATGGTCTTCACAGAGTCACAAGAAAGGGGTAGGACTCCGTTCCTTCCATCCTACAGGAGCATGCTGTTGGCAGATTCTGAAGGTGGCTTAGCCTGAGACAGACCAGCTGAGGATCCTAGTGGCAGCAGGACTTAGATAGTCCTGTGGGGCATAGAAGGGTCAGTAGCATGATTTCATGGATGACCAAAAGAGGTGCAAAGGCACCAGCAATACTAACTGCTCTGACTTGGTCTAGATTAAGGGAAGAAATCATCACTACAAAGGTACCCCTCATGGACATTCCCAAAGCATCCAGAGTTTATCTGTCTTGCAGCACAGGATTGTAACTGGCTGCTGACTTGCATGTGCCCCTGCCTAGACTGTTATCTCCTTGAAGTACCCATTATGTCTCTGTTTTCATTAACCAGAGTGCTTAGCAGATGGATATCATTAAATGTTTGCTAAATGAGACAGTGATTGGATGATATGTTGTTGGGTTTTGGTGGAGTGTAGGATATAGGAGTTTGAGTAGAAGGACATTACAGTGGGAAGACAAAATGAACCTGTAATGAATACTTAAAATTTACTCCATGTCTGCACCACCCTCCTTTCATTTGAGGTTTCCTTGATAAAATTCACCACTTTTGAGTCATGGAAGCTGGAAGATCCCACCTATCATTAAAGACAGCAGTCTGTCAACTGTTCTTTCCCTGCTTCCCTTACAGTTGGGGCATGGACATGTGACCTAAGTTCCACCAATCAAATGCACCCACCTCACCCCAGTGGTTTTTGAATAGGGAGCTTGTAAGAAGCAGATAGAGAGAAAAATCCACAGTGGCTTTGATGAAAGTTGCAGAATTTTATGCTTGGGCAGCAGTAGAGAGATGGCTGCAGCCTAAGACAGTGCCCATGGCAACAAGGTCAGTGGTAGGAACTGCCTCTCCTAGCATTTGGTGGCAGCAGCTGTGGTGTCCTCATCCAACTAGTTCCTCGGTGTGATTTTGAGAATTTGTTCTGGCAGCATAAGCTTCTGAGCGGGGGTCTCCAGCCCTCCCGGCAATTCTGTCAGCTGCCCAATATCCTTTTTTAGAAATCCCTCTTTCGCTTAAATCAACCAGTCAGTTCCTGTAACTTGCAACGTGGAATCCTGACTGTTATAGGGCAAAATCCTGGGGGACCAGGTTAGAATTTTCCAATATTACCTGCAGGCAGCAGGGAACCATTTCCAATTTCTAAGGGGACTGTGACAATGACAGAAGTGCTCAGAGCAGATCAAACTGTCAGCAGCATGTGGCACGCACTGGAGGGGGATGAGTCTGGAGGAAGTGAGACCAGGTAGGCAGCTTTCGCACCTGGAGAGGTGAGAAGTAATGCAGTAATGAGGAGCTGTGCTAGGGGATTTGCAGCTACTCAGGTGGCAGGCAACAGAAATAGGTCCATTTCTGATTTTCTTTGTGGTTTTGCACAGGGACTTTAGTCTAGTAACAGAAAAATTGTGCTTTGATGGAAAATTCACTGTTTAGATTATAGCTTTCCAGGTTATCTGATTCTCCTGTTTCCTTGTCCTTGAGCTATTTTAGAAGTCTGCAATTTGTAGACAACTGATAGCAATGCAAAATGATTCCTGTCTACAGAAAAAATCTGCCTAGCGGAGGCTCCCCTGGCTGTCTTCCTAACTCACTGTGGAGCAGGCCAGTTGTGCCTCCATTTGCACCTTCATTTCAATCTTTCTGATTTATAAATGGAACTTTAAAAAAACTCTTCCTTGTCCTAGCTGGTTTGGCTCAGTGGATAGAGCATTCACCTGAGGACTGAAGTGTCCCAGGTTCAATTCTGGTCAGGGACACATGCCAGGGTTGCAGGTTTGATCCCCAGTAGGGGGCATGCCGGAGGCAGCCAATCAATGATTCTCTCTCATCATTGATGTTTCTCTCTCTCCTCCTCTCCCTTCTTCTCTGAAATCAATAAAAATATATTTAAAAAACAACAACAACAACAAAAAAAACTCTTCCTTGCCTGACGTAGGTAGCTCAGTGGTTGACTGTTGACCTATGAACCAGGGGGTCATGATTCAATTCCTGATCACAGGGCACATGCCCGGGTTGCAGGCTCTATCCCTGGTGAGGGGCATGCAGGAGGCAGCCAATCAATGATTCTCTCTCATCACTAATGCTTCTCTCTCTCCCTCTCCCTTCCTCTCTGAAACCAATAAAAAATATATATTTAAAGAACTCTTCCTTGAAGTGGTTGAAATAGCTCACTAGTATCCTCATTAATGAAGTAAATAAAATCTTTAACTTGTGTTCAAATTTGTATCTGTATGAGACTCAGATAGAATCTTTTTATAAACAATGTTAGCAGTCTTTCTTTCTTTCTTTCTTTCTTTCTTTCTTTCTTTCTTTCTTTCTTTCTTTCTTTCTTTTTCTTTCTTTCTTTCTAAATGGCTCCTTGAAACAAAGCTCCAAATGCATGTAAGTGGCTGTTATTTTTATTTTCCTGAGTTGGTGTTTAGCACTAGAGGTGAATTTCTAGTAAGTAACAGAATTTGCATTAAAGAAGTCATTCACCAAGTGCAAAGGTTAATGTTTTTGAAAGTTACTTTCAAATAAAATGACAAAGGCCTGATGCAATCTCTGCCTTCCGGGGCATCCTACCAGTTCCCATCTGAGCGCACTTCTCTTTTCCACTTATTGCTCAGCCTACTCTTGAAAGCCACGCTTTTCCTTATTGCAGAAAAAGCAACAGCATGTCAGGTGGCAGAAAAAGAATCCCAATCGCTTCCATTTTATCGGGAGTTACCAAAAGGAAAAGGACACCTCCTTTTAAAGCAATGGAAGCAGGCAAATATTTATCTTTCACAAAGATGGCTCCTAAGTGCGTGGGGACCTAGTGGGAGTATATGAGGGGTTAACCACTGCATATCTAATAGAGCTCTAAGTAGATCACAGTCAGTGCGGATGGATGGATGTTCACAGTGCCAGTCTTATGGCGGCACGCCAGATTCCTTTCAGCAGGCTCCAAGGAAATGACCCAATTCTATGGTTATATTAGAATTTTTGTTACATGAAATTTCGCTTAAAAGAAGTGGGCCATCAGTCGAAAGTAAGAAATCTTTGAGTCTATTCCGTTGAAATGGATTTTGATTTGCACTACAATCATAAAATATAGTCTATCTTAATACAAGGTGATGGGAGAAGATTTGACTTTGGGTGGTGGGCACATGGTACAATACACAGGTCTTGTAACATAGAAACCCACACCTGAAACCTACATGTTCCTGTGGACCAATGTCACCCCCATCAATCTAATTAACAAATAACTTTATTTAAATGTAGTCTAGCAGTGCAAAGATTCCCTTCCACGGGTTCTACTTTGATATATCTCAGAAGCTAACATTCGGAAATGTGCTCACACAATATGTCACAATATGTTGTTTAACAAAAATATAGAAAAAAGTCATATCTGCCACAAGCGAGGAGTGTCATTAATGCATCAGCTGCAAGTTGTTCACAGGCTCTGACTTGGCAGTTGGCTGAAGAGAACCACTTAAGCAATTCCTTGCTATTAGATTTCGCTTGTTGCTCTTGGCTGCAGCACAAAGCTGCTTTCCAAAGCAGGTGACAGAATGAATTCTATAAAGGCTCAAGCTTACGACCTTATTTCAGGTCATTTGTAACTTCACAGATTGCTGGTAAAAAAAGAAAAAAAAGTAAGAGCATTAATAGGCTGGTGTCGTTTTCTTAACCCACCTGAACAGGGCGGTTATCAGAAAGACGTTTGCCATCCATAACGCAAGGGCTTCCGAGCCACACTGCCGGGGTGCAAATTATGGCTGCACCATCTCCTCACTGTTTGACCCTGAGCAAATCAGTTAAACCTCTCAGTAAGTCCTAGACACCTTATGAGAGTGAATATGTAAAGTTCTTAGAATGAAGTCTGGCCTGTAGAAATGCTAGGTAAGTGTTTTCTGATATTATTAAGATCTAGCTACTGGTTGAAAAGCGTTCTGAAAACTATAATGGTTCTAGTTATTTTCCAATAGATCGTAAAAAGGGAGCATTTCTAAATATTGCCAACAGCTAGAGAAGACCAAGATGACTGACTGCTCACTTCTCTAACCTAATATTTCCTCTCTCCCACCCACATTTCCCACATTTCTGGGAAGCATACCCAATAACAAGAATAATTTGTTTGCAGGATCCTCCCATGAGATGTGAAAGGGATAGCACCACCCTGGCCAGTGTGGTGTTACCCCTGCACTGAAAAGTTGCCAGTTCCGATTCCTGGTCAGGCACATGCCTAGGTTGCAAACTCAATCCCTGGTGGGGCGCACGCAGGAGGCAGCCGATCGATGTTTCCTTCTCACATTGATGTTTCTCTCTCCCTCTCTCCCTAAAAATCAGTTTTAAAAGCCTTAAAAAAATACAAAGAAGAAAGAAAAAGGAATAGTACCTGGTCTGATGCCCACTCTTCAAGGGAAATTCCCTGACTCTTCTTCAGCTCAGTGGGAATGATCAAGATTTCTTTTGATCACTTTTTTTTTTGCAAATTTCAGTGAGTCTCATCCCAAATTGTAAGCATAATAAATGGGGATACCTTCTTCCTTTATCTCTCTTGCAAAAAGTTAAGAAGTCCGAGAGAAGTCCTACATCTTCAGGCTTGTCTTCAAGAGTCAGTTCTAAGAGAGGTAGACAGACTCCCTGCTCCAGGAACAGGCTATGTTCTCTCACTGATCCTCTGCTAGCCCCGCCAGTGCTCCCTGCAGGGAAATGGGAAACGCCTCCCAGGATTCCATTACCCAAACCGGGGGGCCTGGAGCCTTGGGAAGCATTCACCCAGAGCATGAATAAATCATCCCTTCATATAACTTGCAACACAACCCTTGTTTAACATTCAAGTCAGATTACTAGAATAAGAGAGAGAGAACAGGAGAGAGAGAGAAAGAGACTGAGACGTCAGTAAGCTATGATAAGGACAGCCTAAAGGTCAAAATTGTAATATTAAATAAATCTTACAAGATTTTACAAACCCAAACTTATTGTCTATGTGCAACTGGCATTTTAGCTCTTGGTTTAATACCAGACACTTCAAAGTATTCTTGTAGAAGAATGGTTGATAACCCTCTTGCACAGTATAATTGGAATTCTGCATGTTAGAACATTTGGTTTCGGGAAGATTTTTGTAAATGTTAATAGCTGTCTTTTAAAATGGTGTAAGTGTGAAATGCTATGAAAAGCAAAGGTTTAAATGTCACTCTGTCTATAATTTTCATATTGTAAAAACTAAATAAGTTGTTTAAAATGGAAAACCTAAAAGCCTGCTCCAAGTTTGAAGACATCAAGTCATTCATTCTTCCTCTTTGAAATGGATATGACATTTAACCAAATGAGCCAAATTTAGAAGAAAAGGTAATCTGTTTTTTCTAAAATTTACTATTGAATGGAAAAGCAATTATATTTACAGATCCCCACTTTTCCCCATATTACATGAGACTATGAGTAAAGATCTGTCTCTATAGCCTGCACCTGATGAGCCACCCGGGTATACCTGCTCATCACCATCTGGGAGTTTGCTCTTGACTAAGGCCTGAGGCGGTGCTTGGGCACGCTGGATTGGTGGTGAAGCCAGGCCATTTCTCTCCAGGGTGGCTCAGTGATTGGGAAAATGAAAAATACTACCCCCCCTTTTTTTCTTTTCTTTTACTCTCTGCTTAGCTTTCTCTTCCTTTTAAATATTTATTGCACAAAAGAAAGAGCGTTCATTTTCCTCCATTAACTCTACTTGGGAACCTGAATTCTGCATTGCCTCCAGTACTTAACAGCCTGAGTATGTAGGTTAAGACTGAGCATCTTATAAAGAAAAATATAAGTAAATCTGAGTCATCCAGTGTAGGGTGTGAACATTACTGCTCAGAACCCATTTTTGCTTAAATCCTGTTTAATGCACTATTGTAGTTCTCAAAAGTGGTGTTGGTTCTATGGGTGCCACTAGGAATTTGTTAGTCTTCATAAAGTACTAAAGGTTGCAGAGGAATCAATTTTTTAAAATGTGAATGAGAGGACGCTCAAGAATTTTCCTGTAATACATCACACTCATCGCTGCGTTTCGATAAACTGCTGATTGGAAGTGAAAGGAGCCCAGTTACAGCTCAAGCACCAGGAAGTGCACACAGTTCATGCTCTAATTTCACTCTGCCCCTGTCAGCACACAGCCTTACATCTCAGTATCCTTTGTCTTGTGCAGTAGACAGAAAAGTGCCGTAATATACACAGAGGCTATCATCGACTCATTTGTAGCTTTTATTGATTGTCTCTCAGCCTTTAACTCTGTGAATAGAAGCCAGTTTTAGGCTAAGCCTGTATTAGAGGCAGAGTCAGGAGGTACAGCATTGGCCAAATTCAATATTTTTCATTGGGATAAATTAGGTGTGGATGTAGTCTAATCCTCTTTCATCTTAACTTTGTACCTTAATAATTGATATCACTCCCACTGTAAACTGGGTGCTCTGTCTCCTTCTTCTCCAGAGAGGAGAAAAAAATAAGCATCTGTCCACAAGCAGATGGGATGTTCCTGGTGTTGTGTGTATCCTAAGAGAGGCCTTAATAGATGAGTAGCCCTGTTATTTAATCATGACACAAGAGCAGTGATTCTCAAACTGTAGCCAGCACCGGGGTCACCTGCAGGGCTTATTGAAACACAGAGTTTGCTGGTTCGGTAGGTCTGAGGCAGGGCTGAGAGTTTACATTTCTACAAGTTTCCAGATCGTGCTGCTGCTGCTGCTGGTTCGAATTTCACACTTTGGAAAAGGCATGCTTTTCATCACTGGGTTATCCCTGAAACGCAAGCAGGTTATAGCTAACAACCCTAAAGAGCAAACTTCCTAAGTCACCTAGGTGCATATTTTAGATCTTCTTTTCCTGGTTTACTAGAAAGACAAGTTACACAAATGTAGACATTTGCTAGATGACTTACAGAGATCACTCCTATGGCATGGGTCCTGGAGTATAAAACTGCTTAGAGCTTTCCAGCTACATTATTTGGGGCCTTGAAGCTCCATTCAGTCCTTTCCCCTTTTCCTGAAAAACAAAAATAATAATTATAACTTCCATTTGTTAATTTCGTCTTACAACATTACTGGCTCTGTATTGAATGGTACTCATCAGTTCGCTGCAATCAATAAGGAAGCTTTATCGTTCCTATCTGAGGGACCTGGGGTCATGGCTGAGGGAGATAAAAAAGGGATGTTTGGAAATGCTGCTTTAGATACACTACAGGTTAACCTTGGAATAAACCAGACTACAGAGAACTTCGTCCCTCGCTGACTGATCTCTTTTTGTCAGCATTGCTTCGCCACCAGGCAATCAGCCACACTGAGAGACCTCATAAGAAAAAACTCTGTAACTCACTGCTGCCTTCCTGTAAGGATGTTGTCAAGGCCTTTGTTTACTTCATTACAAATGTCTTCTCTGGGAAGCCTGCTGGGGAAACTTCTCTTAGGTCTCAGTGCCGGGAGTTTATTTCTCCTGAACACTGGATTCCAGCTAGAGGCAACATAAATCATGGACCCAGGCATGGTCTCCTTTAGCAGATGTGTGGAAACTGGCTTGACTTTATTTTTTCATCTTCCAACATCTCCACAAGAATGTTTACTTTTTTGAATGCTCTCAACAATGCGTATGGCTAAGACAATTTGAGGAAACTGATAATAAACTGTGTGTCAGCTCAGTTGAACATGCTTCCTGCAGGAAGATGGTACTGTTTTCAATGAAATGGGAAACAATAGAAGGAAGTAGGAGTAACTCCGAGGGGAGAAATGAATGGCTTTAAGACCTCTACAGGGCTAAGTAGCATTTGTACACATCTAATTCATGTGAAAAGACTTTGTAAACTATCATGCTCTCAGCATTTGTGTTTTCCCTTTCCTTCTCTCATTCATATCCCCCTTTAATATTTCCTTTAATATGTCATCTTCCTTCACAAAAAAATAGTATGTATGTGTGTGTGGTGGGGGAGATGGGTGTGGGATAGTTCCTCAACTATTTTTTCAATGACTAATAAGCTTTGAGTTTTGGATAAGGTGGTAGAAGGGAAGGGTACTGACTGAATCTGTGCCAAGCTGAACACCACACAGTAAGAAAGAGAAAACCCAAATAGGTATAGTCAACATGATTTCTAAACTATTTAAGAAGTCCAATCTAGCTTCCTCTTCAAATATGTGAGAACAAGGATGGATCTTCAGAATATTATGCTAAGCGAAGTAAGTCAGTCAGAAAAAGCTAAGAACCATGTGATTTCACTCATATGTGGGATATAAAACAGAAATTCATAGACACAGACAGACACAGTATGATGGTTACCAGCGGGAAGGGGAAGAGGACATAGTAAAGGGTAAAGGGGCCAAATATATGATGATTTGACTTTGGGTGGTGGGCACACAATGCAACATACAAATCATGTATCATAGAAATGTACACTTGAAACCTATATGACCATATTAACCATTATCACCCCAATAAGTTTAATAAAAACATTAATATATGAGAACAGCTTCCAGAAGCTTGTTCTTAGAGTGAAGCCACCAAAGAAAAGAAGATTCTTCCCATAATTTACTAATTAATTATAAAGGGAAAAGTAGCAACTTAACAATGAAGAGCACTGATAGGCACCACCTTACCCAACTTAGTATCACCAATGGTGGGATGAATTGCATCATGTGAAAAGAACACAATACCACTTACCTTGTATTCCTGCACATAATAATAAATATATGTATATACATATATATCCTAATCTACCTATAGTGAAACATCAGATAAACCCAAATTGAGAGCTATTCAACAATATAAATGGCCTATACCCTTCAAAACAATATCATGAAAGACAGAGGTTAAGGACACATGCCAGATTAAGGGAAAAGAAGAGTCATAAAAATGAAATGAAAGCAAGGTCCTGAACTAGATTCTTAACTAGGGAAAAAAATTACTTTAAAGGACATCATTAGGACCATTGGCAAAATTAGGATAAAGTTCTGCATATTAGATAATGGTATTAAATCAATGTTTAACTTTCTCATTATGATCATTGCACCATTCTTATGTGAGTGACTATCCCTCTTTGCTGAGGCCGACCGGCAGATGAATGATTACTCTGACACGTGTTTCAGTGAAAGAGAAGCTAAGGGACTACTTGGCTATCGCCACCAAGTAGCCCCGTTCGCCTGCTTCCTTTGGCTTTTATTGTAACAACAGCTTGAACTAAAATTAATCTCTAGATACAATCAGTAGAGTAAGTATCCTTGAGAAAGCTCATGCTTCTACAAGGTCGGGTCTAAATGACTAAACAGAGACCCTAGCAAAACACCTGGGGGATCGGACTTGTTTGGAAAAGTCAAGGTAGGTCCCCTGAGGCTCCCAACCTTTCAGAGAATCCTCCTTACAGACATTGCAACCAAGTTCCATGCTTCCCCACACCTCTTCATAAGAAATATACACTGAACTCTTTCAGGGTAAAGAGACATTGTGTCTACAACTTACTCTCAAATGGTTCAGAAAATCAGTCATATGATCATTATATATTTGTACATGTGTGGTTTTAACTCATGTTCACTATGCAGCACAGGAAATATAAATATATATATTGAGAGAGAGAGAGAGAGAGAGAGGTCAGAGAGAATGTTAAAACGAAGCAATATGTTAAAACTAGTGATTTGGGGTGAAGGGTGTACTTTGTACTATTATTTGTCCTTTGTACTATTATTGCAATTTTTCTATTTAAAATCATCACACAATGTTAAATTTGTTTTGTTCATGGGTTTTGTTTTGTTTTTTCCATAAAAAGAGACTAGCCACAGAGTGTTCTTTTCCTAAGCAATAGTGGATGGAGTGTTGTTTGTGATGTGGCAAAGCACATAGCTGCAAAATAAGGTCATTCACATAACCGGCATAGTCATCTTTAAAGCATGATGCCTAGTAAAAACCACTTCCTTTCATGCACAGACTTGGCTAAATCCTTTTAACAATGTTTTGAAGCACCAGAGTTTATTATTCACACCACAGAGTTCTCATGTGGTAGCAATGTTACGCACGCCATCTTTAAAACATGTCCAGACCTCAAAAAGCCCTTCCCCCGTCCTCTGAAAACATCAGAGCATCCCAGAGCATAGCAGTTACCAGATGGACTGGTATATTCTGTTTTCTCTGACAAGAAGGGCAGTGCCGTTATAGTCCAATAGGTCCATGTGAATGTGCGGCAAACATTAGCTCTGATTTTTATTGTGGAGCTTGATAGCAAAGAACATTTGTTCCTTTTCATTCCTGAATGTGTTCATGGTGACATTTCTCAATCTGTGAGTTTGGGTCGTGGGTGTGTGTGTGTGTGTGTGTGTGTGTGTGTGTTTACTGCTTCCCTGTCCCTCAAAGAGATCATCCAGTGACCTTGAAATCGGACCTGGCATTTTGCTGGCAGGGAGGGAAACTCTCTCTCCTCATTTGCAAAATGAATAACAATTTGATCATCCTTAAACTTCTCAAAGGTTAATTATGCTCTCTCTCCATGAGTACTGAATAAAAACCTGTTTTATCTCTGCCCAAATGAAACCCACAGGGCTCACCCTCCCTCTAACTCTGCCAGGAGACCAAGTCCTTCTGGCTGTCAATTAACCACTATCAACTCTTAGATCTGTGTGAGCTGCAGTAGATTTTCTCATCCCAAAACCATGACAGTCCTCGTTTGCTGGAGCTGTGTGGTAACTTTAAAAAATGTCTCAG
>NW_006291231.1:3552458-3566145 GCF_000327345.1 Myotis davidii
AAAGAGGGAAGCAAGAGGAGTGAGCTAGGGAGAAAAAAAGAGAAAGAGAAAAAGGTGTTGGATTACTGAGACTTCATTTCACTTCAAAGACTTACACAAAAACAAAAGAACAAAACAGAAACTCATGCACAACGATAATAAAAGTAACCACCATTAAAATTAAAAGCAGCCGGCCGATGTGGCTTAGTGGTTGAGAGTCAACCGAGGGAAGCAAGAGGAGTGAGCTAGGGAGAAAAAAAGAGAAAGAGAAAAAGGTGTTGGATTACTGAGACTTCATTTCACTTCAAAGACTTACACAAAAACAAAAGAACAAAACAGAAACTCATGCACAACGATAATAAAAGTAACCACCATTAAAATTAAAAGCAGCCGGCCGATGTGGCTTAGTGGTTGAGAGTCAACCTAGGAGGTCACAGCTCAATTCCCGGTCAGGGCATGTGCCCAGGTTGTGGGCTCAGACCCAGTGTGGGGCATGCAGGAGGCAGCCAATCAATGATTCTCTCTCATCATTGATGTTTTTATATCTCTCTCTCCCTCTCCCTTCCTTTTTGAAATGAGCAAAAATATATTTTTAAAATATTTGAAAGCAAATTTAAAGTGTTTAAGCTCTACTGTTTCCCAAAGCATTATATACTTTCTGGTCTGCCATTTCTCACAGAGGCACATGTCCCTACACTTGACTATAACAGTGCCTATGGGCCAACACTTATGTGGGGTAGTTGGTAGGAAAAGGTTCAATATCTACCATTCCCCCATTTAAAATTGCTAAGCTGCTACTATTTCTTGCCTATGAACAGTCTCTTTTAGTTATAAGCTAGAAACCGTATCTTAAAAAGCATGTCTAGGAAATTTAGATTTTATTTTTATTACAAGAAAACCTTGTCTTTCAAAGGAAAGTAATGATGGAAAATCAAGAGTAGGAGTAGGGTGGGGACAAGAAATCCCTGCCTTCTTCCTGATACTCACGGCTCCTTGTTTTAATAGCTTAAAATTTATAACTGAACAATTTTATATAAGCCAACCCAATGTTATGATATGTAAAAATAAAAACAGAAGATGAAATAAGCACTGTACTTTTTCCTAAGAGAAACATGTTACTCTATACAACAGTTCAGATGTTTTAACAGTAATATAATTATCAAGGTGCCGTGCAGGGCCTGATCTTTTGACCAGACTGAAGTGGGTCACTGTATGTGTGTGAAAAAAGCCTCTGTGTAGTGTTGCCCCGAGATCACACTGCCACCAAGCAAACAGTGGTGAGGATGGGGCCCTGAGTCTTTTATTTCTACAGCAACACCTTCTGTAGGAAGAGCAAGTGCAGACTACAGCTTTCTGATGATCTCATGATACAGAAATTATTTTCAGTAAGAAGCATTCAGGCAAAATACATAGCTTTTGTTGTCCTTCTTCCTGGATTTTTTTCGTAGTGAAATATACATGACATAAATTTACCATTTTAACCATTTTTGAGTGTACAATTCAGTGGCATCAAGTGCATTTATAATGTTATGCAACCATCACCATTACCTATCTCCAGAACTTCTCATCATTGTAAACAGAAACTCCATATCCATAAACAACTCCCCATTCCCTTCTTCCCCCATATGCTATGGTCTGAATGTTTGTCCCCTCAAAATTTGTATGTTGAGCCCTGACTGGTGTGGTTCAGTGGATGAGCATTGTCCCATGCACCAAGAGGTCACCAGTTTGATTTCCGGTTAGGGCACATGCAGGGTTGCAGATTCAGTCCTCAGTAGCAGGTGTGTAGAAGGCAGCCAATCAGTGTTTCTCTCTTGCCAATGTTTCTATCTCTCTCTTTCTCTCCCTTCCTCTCTCTTTAAAATCAATAAAAACATATGTATTTTTCAAAAACTGATTTGTTAAAAAAATTATATGTTGAAATCCTAATGCCTTGTGTGATGGTATTAGGAGGTAGGACATCAGGAAAGTGCTCAGGTCATGAGGGTGGAGCCCTGGTGAATGGGATTAGCGCCCTTCATATAAGAGACCTCACAGAGCTCCCTATCCCTTTCTGCCATGGGTGGTTTCAATGAGAAGTCTGTGGCCCAGAAGAGAAGAGGGCCCCTTACCCTACCATGTTTGCACCCTGATCTTGGACTTACAGACTCTAGAACTGTGAGAAATAAGTTTCTGTTTCTGTTTTTTATAAACCACCCAGTGTGTGGTATTTAATTTTTTGTAGCAGTCTGAACAGATTAAGATGCCCCAACTTCTGGTAACCTCTATTCTACTTTCTGTCTATTTGCCTTTCTATATACCTAATATTAATGGAATCATACAATATTTGTCCTTTTGTGTCTAGCTTATTTCACTTAGCATAATGTTTTCAAGGTTTGTCCATATATAGTACATGTCAGAATTTCATTCCTTTTTAAAGGCTGAATGGTATTTCATTGCCTGCATATACCACATTTTGTTTATCCATGTGTCACTTATTTTGGTTATTTTCACCTTTTATGGATAATGCTGCTATGAACATTGGGTCCAGCTATATTTGTGAGCATGTTTTCAGTTCTCTTGGGCATTTTTCTAGGAGTAGAATTGCTGGGTCATAGGGTGTCATACTGTGCATTTAGTTGTCCTACTGTGCATTTAGTTGCTTTTCAGGACCAAGACCCGTTTTGTGATGTTTTAAGACCAAGCCTTGCTGCTATCGCTCTCTGTTCTCCTTTTATTTTCTTTGTGTGTTACTGCTTTCAGCACACCTTTCCCTTTTTCTCTGGTCCTCACTTTTTCCAATTATTTGAGTTCCTTTTTTAAAAGAATCACCCTTAAATTGCTTTACTGTATTTCCTTTACCCTCCCTTCCCCCTCTCTTCCAGTCTCTGATAGTGCTTGAGTGAAGCCTGCTGAATTCACCCAGAGCAAAGCCAGGCTCATGTGAACTATAATTCCAGGATGTAGTTCTTCAGAGTAAGGACTTCAGAAACAGAAACAGAAAGACAAAGGTGCCTAGACATAAGATGATAATAGTGTATATTTAAATGACCATGGTGGTCATAGTTTTATTCATAGTATTTGTCAAGTCAGACCAAAAAACTTGATGTTGACCTGCAGCTCTTTCCATCCGTCCATCCAAACTGCAAATAGGATGTGACTCCCAGATAATTGCTGCAGTGCTGCCGTGGGCTCTGTCACCCTCCGCAGCACTAGCCCTTTGCCTCGGGCACCATATGGACAGTGACAGGCGAATCACCCTGATGAAATGAAGAACCTTAAGGAGATTGAGGGAGGACTTTGCCTTGTTCCAGCCCCACTGCTTCCCAGTGGAACATGCCTCTGTCTTGTTCTCATAAACCCAAGGCTAACGCTGAGAAGCACCAATTTTGCTCAGGGAGACGATTCAGTATTTTCCAAGTTTTTGACAGCTGACCAATTAAAAACCACATGACACTGTTAACAAGCTCTAAATAAGCCAGGATATGGAGCAATAGAAGGCACCAGGGCCCCTACTACTGGATACCACCATTCTCAGGGTGAGTTCCATAATTACAATGATGAAGATGATGCTGATGACCGCAGGTGTGCCGGGCAGGATTCAAATCATTAACTGTAAGGCAGCAAATTTTATTTCTTGCAGATATTTCCAGTGAGCCTTCCCATTTACTCCATTTCGGTATATTTTTGTCTTCAAAATACTGGAATTTTATTCAGTTCCCACTAATGATTTGAATCCTGCCCAATATCCCTAAAATCTGCATCATCATTTTTACCAACATCATTATCATTGAATGTTTCTCACACGCATACTGAGCATGGTCATTTATTAGATGAAGTCATGGGGCAGATTTCACATGTAGCTTTAAAAGCATAGTTTCATCCATTTTTATTTAAAGCACATCATTAGACCATTACTAACTAAGATATTTGTTAACAATATCTTTGTTCAGCCTTTCGGTCTGTCAGTAGGGATGCAGGGATATTTTCCAAATGGAAAGCCACACAAACTCAGACCAAAAGCCTTCATTAAGGTCACCATTTTGTAAAAGCCACTGGAAACTTTTCAGGACCAAGAATGACAGAGAGAGGCCTGAGCCCAAACTTGATTGGCATTGACCTTTACTTACAACTCTGATAAATATGCAGTGTGTCAGGCAATGGGACCCTGTGAATATAGGGAATTTGAACTATAAGCGTTTTTATTTTCATTTTTGTGCTCTTTATTAGCCAATATACCGAACCCCTTTCCAAATAGAGCTGAAGCCAACATCCATCAGGAGTTTTGATCAGTGAGTGCCTCCTTTTCTCTGTGATCAGACTTCAGGGAGGAAGGTCTGAAGTGAGTGTGGGAACTGCTGGACTTTAGAACTGAGTTGCTATAAAAAGTGCACATTAAAGAAGTTTCAGATAGCACAGCAGGATGCAAATTGCTACCATATGCATCACTTACCAGAACCACACAATCTCAGTGGAGGTGGCAGGAGTGACATCACCAACACTGTGATTTGAACCACCCTCAGGAAAACATAGCTGATGGACCAGCGATGGTGGTTAGCACCACACAGAGACCCAGCCATGCGTGCCATATGAGACCAATCAACAAGCAGTTGCAGGGGTTCTCGGTTTCATTTCTCAAATTTTATAGCTAGCCACATAAAAACATGATTATAAGAGAAACTTGGGACATTTTGAGGCAGTGATGAGAAGTGGCACTGTTCTTAACAAAAAGTGGCATTTTGTTCTTAGCAGGTAAGAAATCACCAGAAATGAAAACTTTTATAGTATCTGCATTAATAACTAATGATTCTGGTCACCAATCCTGATGTGTGGGTTTTCCCCACATACCAAGCAATCATACGCCAGCTGGGTGTCGTACAATTCACCTCAGTTCTGACACTATATACCTGGAGATAGCATCAGATGCCACAGGTGAAGGCCTCAGTCCTATAAGACTACCCACCCCCACAAGTCCAGGTTGTCAATTGTGCTTCTAACCAACAAGCTGTAGATGGGAGATTCCAGTGACCACTTCTCAGGTTCGAGTAATTGCTGGAGCAGTTCAGAGAATAATTTTTTAAATTCATTTTTTTATTGTTGACAGCATTACAGACGTCCCTCATTCCCACCCCCTTTACCCACCTCCACCAGCCCCTACCCCACCCCAGGCCTTCACTTTCCCTGCTCTACAAGGTACATGATGAATCATGCTTTAAGAAATATATTCTCGTTAAGTTTTATGATTATCATTTGTTCTTCAATTTCTTGATAAGATCAAATTAAAAACATCTGCCTTTACAAAATTTAGTTAGATCATGTTGGTCAGCAAAGAAGTAAAGTTGATTTAGCATGAATCAGCAAAGTGTACTGGCTCAACACCTTTCACAATGTGCTATTGCCAGGCACCTGTTAAGCTTAAATGTCATTGTTTAAAATAAAAGTCAACATAAACGTGTCACAGGTGAATTATAATCCTTTTACTTAATATATTATTCTCTGGGTGCACTGTTCATTGGACTAGTATTATTGAATATATCAGTTAAAATGGGGAAACATTTCCCCTCCCCCAAAAAGTACATGCTTATCTCAAACATTTAATATTCATTTGCCATTTTTCCAATACAGGGCTGATATCAGGGACCTCAACACTGGCTTTCTTACTTAAATCACAGCCAAAATGCATCACCGATTTTTCTGTAGGAGAAACTTAAACATGTTTTTGAGGCCATCTGAATGCAAACTACTTCTAGCTTTCTAGACTCTCCTTCCCACACTATTCGCAATTGTCTCCACCATAACTAATCAACTGTATTTCCTGTATAGCAGCTCTATGTTCACAGGTATTCCTAAAACTTTCAATTTAGTTTTCATTGAAGTAACAAGTTCCTTTTCAACCTCATATTTTATTGGTTCACATAAATTTTAATTAAATTTTATAATTATAATACCAAGTATAACGTGCATAAACAGGTCCGGGAACAAATGTCACCAGCTTCTCCCATACAACTGGTGGGAGAAGAAGGGCACAGACCATCCTGTAACTAGCATCAGCCTTAAATTAACCGTGTTCTCTGTGCTGGCTCTCTTGACATTTAGCCGGGTACATGCTGTGCTCTCATCCAGAGGACACTGATACAGCTAACCTTCTCTCTGATGTTTCAGTCAATTCACCACATATGTTCTGGATCCACATGTGCAGAGATTCAGCAAGAGAATTTAAAAATAAATAAAAGAGGTGGAGGAAGACATTAACCTAAAAAAAACAAAACACTCAAATATTATACAAATCATCCCACCATCATTATTAGCTGACACTCATTGATTATCTACTTTGTGGTAGGTGTTATGCAAAATACTTTGTACACATTATCTCACTTAATCCCCACAACACACCTTTGAAGTAGACACACATATCATCAACCTTGTTTTATAGATAAGTTAACTGAGGCTGGAGAGCCACTTTGCAAGTGGCAAAGCCATCATTGGACACTGAGTGAAAGTTGCTCTCCCTTGGCTTCATTGATCTTTATTATTCACAACCATCGGAAGCCTCAGACCAGGCTTCTGTTGTTAGACTCCAAACACCTTTCTCCTTATTTTTTAGTCGTAGCATGGAGAGGTTTCCAGAAGTTACCACTAAAATGAGTAAGACCTAAACATCATGAAATTTTTCAAGAATTCACTGAGTGTCCAGCATTGTGCTAGAACCCCAAACACGGAATCAATCTCAGGCCCCACAATTTCTGGGGTTTGGCCAACCAACTGAGTCATGGCATGGCTGGTGGGCATTCTTCCCAGAAGCCACAGGGGATACACCTCTTCCCCACCTAATAGTGGCACCCAAATTTGATTACTTGCTTATTTTAATAGGACTTCTTTTCTCAATTATTTTAGAGAACAGGATATAATGAAGAAAGAATAGAAGAAGCAAAATATCAAGTGGTGACTGTGACCTACTCCTAAGACCCAGATTATTGAATACCCAGATTTCTTTAACAGTGAAAAATGTCATCTGGTTCACTTATAGTTTTTAGTAGATACATAATATTCCTTGTAAATAATTCCAATAATACAGAAAAGTGTCAGAGGTCAAATCAAAGTATTAAAAGTCCCCAAACTACTAACAACCAACATTCACATTAATTTATATGTAATATTCTGCATGCATAAATAACACTTTGATAAGGTACTGACTTCTTTCTCTGTACATAATTATCTACTCGGATTGTTCACCTTTGCAAGGAGTAAATGCATCAGGCCTGCCATTAGGCAGCATCTGCAGCTGGTCTTTCAGGACTCTCTTGCACAAACCCAATTGTAAAGTAAATTACTGTGATGCAGATACCATGTTGTCCTGTTGCAAACATCTTAGCACTGAGACATAGCCGGGTTTATATCTTTCTCGTGTGTGTGTGTGTGTGTGTGTGTGTGTGTGTGTGTGTAGTCCCTAAATAAAATGGTCTGTCTCTTTTTCACCTTCTCCATAGAATGGATATGTGGTTAATTACATTGAATTCTATTGATTTATTGCAGTGAACTGAATTGAGTTGAATTAAAGAGAGACATATGGGAATTGCTGAGCAGTTGTTAAAACATCTCTCTACTCTTGTGGCAATGTGGTGCCTTCAGTCTCATGGACATAACAATAAAATAAAAAGAGTTACGGTCTTTTAAGGTAGCAAAATCTTCTAAAGTCCCATCCCAGGGAGCGATGCACTGTTCCATCCAAAATGGCCAAAAGTAAATAAATGGCACCACCGCGACGCTCTCAGTAGTTGAACAAATCAGAGAAAAAGACATTTTTCTTGATTTCCTTGACAGGTGTGTGCATTATCTTCATACTCAGAATTATCCCTTCTTCATACCTTAGTCTATTCTTGACATTCTGTTCCTTCTAGGAACAGAACTATAGCTAATAGACTTACAGTTGTGAGTACGTGAAACACAGGGTTTATTCTTGTATTATTATTTATTAATTATTGTATTATTTTCCATGCGAACAATTGTAAACCTACTTTTACCTCCACCCTGTATGTTAAACACCAAATCTACTCTTAGGAGAAGTCAGGAAATCTAGAATTAAATATCCAATTGTTAAGCCTATTTCAACTTCTCCTGATAGGCCATTGCGGGTCACTGGATAGGGAGGTGTTCTAGCTTTCTGGCTCTTTGGTGGAGTAGAAGGAGCATGTCATCACTCCTTCTGAAGTAAAAGGATCTCCTGTGCCCCCTAATTGCCACTAATAATCCCTAAGTTGGTGTTCTTTATCTAACCAGGAGATTTAAGAACTTTTTTTCACTCCTTTTCACTGATAGGGCCTTTTTTTTTCCCTTCCCAATAAGAAACCAGAACTCTTTAACACGTGCCCCGATCAAGCTCTTGGAATGTGTCCCACAGAGGGATCTACCTTGAAGAGCACTCTGATCATCTTCAGAAATAAGCAAGTCTCCAACAGGGCAGGGCAGGATAAGTGTACCCTATCTGAACAGCAATTTCACTACATGATGTGGGGCCTGGCAGCAAAAGAGATAATAGAGCTCTTTCACCTATGGACTCAAGATAAATAAAAACACTGGAAAGAACGTTGAGCCCTATGCCTGGAACTGGCCACCATCTGGCCTTGGAAGTGGGGAAAGCATTTCAGGTGCTAAATGGGACAAGGGTTACCGCCCATACGTTGAAATTAGTGCACTGACAAATAGCCATAACCTCAGCTACAGTTACTTGCAAATGGCAGTAGCAACAACTATTGCTTCCCAGCAGTCATCCTCCCCTCACGTAGCATCAGAATCCTGACTTTGAGTGCATCCACAAACCTAAACATAGGACTCTATTTTTTTCAGCCTCCCTTGCAGTTAGATTTGACCATGTGAGGAAGTTCAGGACAATGATACAAAACCAAAATGTTATAATTTTGACATTTTTCTTACAAGGCAGGGAGTGAGCCTTTTTTTTCCCCCTCTTTCCTGAAGTCCTGCTGTACAGAACAGAAAAATGGAGACCCTCCTAGGGAAGGTGGGACAGAGAACTGGAAGGAGCCATGCCAGTCCTGGACTCCCTACTCCAGAACTACTTACTTAAAAGAGAATTAAACTTTTATATTGTTTAAGCCACTGTTATCTGAAGCTGAGGCTAACCCTGCCTAACACAGATACATATTTCTATAATGCCCAACATGTATGGGCAGAGCAGAGGAAGTAGCCAAGGGGGTTTACAAGGGCTAATGGAAATGATTTCAGCATACGTGCCCTCGTCAGCAAGAAGGTAAGGGGTAGCAATGGGGCAAGGGATGCCAGGCCCAAAGTCGAGGAAGACAATCACTGTATTGCCCCCGCACTGGGCCTGAACACAGCCTCATCAAACTTCGTAATTCAGTGACGATTGAGGCCACCACTACGAATTCTTTGGACTGGACATAAGCCAAAAGAAGCATATACGAAGACTTCGTGGCTTTTTCTTGACTTTTTCATGCCATTCTGGTAAACAAGAAAAGTTCCAAGCCTTCGCCCTTGAGATAATGAGACATCCCTGAAGACTTAGTAACCGGCTATGCCCATGACCTTTGAGAATAACCAGAACAGAACTCCCATCAGCTGTCCAGGTGCTGCCCAAAGTACTCATTAGGGGTTTTGCTCTTTGTGTAGACAGCAATTCTCACTGTTTTTTCTGCTTCAAGGAACAGCACAGATGATCTTCACAGTGTGAAGCCCCCATGGGCATGCCCAGAGTGAGGAGAAATTCCCAGCTTGCTAACTGTAACTCCACCATTTTCAGTCCCACTCAAGTAATAGGGATGAGAAAGACATTATTGCAAAACATATAATGATGTGACAAGTTTAAATGTGCTTTAATTTCTAAAGATAGTAAATCATATTAAATTTTCATAAATAGCTAGTCTTAGTTAAAGATCATTTGTAACAATTCTCGTGAAAAACAGCTTCAACACGCTGTGACACCTCCGAGAAAGTCACTCATTTATGGAACTCTTCCCTTGCTGTCATCGTACTGAAGACTCCAGACTCTCCGCAGTGATTTCCAAGCCAAAGAGAGGCTTCCAATAAAGAAAACCATTCGCCAGGTAAATAGCCGAGCAGGCTTCCCCATGCAAATGAGTTCTGAATAAAAATCTCTTTAATAATAATAATGAGGATGGTGATCAGAGCCAATTATTTCAAGCTTCATCATTTGTATATTAACTAAACATCCTCATAATTAAGCAAGTTAGCCCAGGGAAATACCGTTCATTAAAGGCCCTAGTGTATTTTGCTTTTGAATTTTCTGCTCTCAAATATTCCTGTGAATAGGAAGTAAACGTGTCTATAAGTAACAGGCAGCTGAACGGAGAGAACGTAACCAAATTTGGGGTGTGATTACCATTATTATTATCTTAATGGAACCAGCAGCCTGGAGGGAAACTGTCCAGAGCAGACATTGTGGTTCCAGGAAGCTAATAGGGATCCAGGCTTTCTTCTATTTCTGCTCAGCATGTCCTCAGGGCAACTCATCTCATTAGGGTCTCAGATGGCTGCCCCACTCCAACTTCAAGCGGGAAGGGGAAGTCAAGGGGCAGCTACCATTCGACTTAGTTTCCCTTCTAAAGAGCTTGTCAGGAAGCTCTACCTCAAAGCTTCCACTTACATACAGGTGACTCAGACTGTCACAGGGTCACCATTTGCTATAAAGTGGGGTGGGGTGAGGTGGGGAGTGGTGAGAGTGATGACCAGGAGATGGCGGAGTGGGGGAAGAGGGCAATGAGAAAGGTTTTTAACAGGACAAAATTTATCCTGAAACAAAGTCAGGTTTCTACTAGGAAGGAAGGTGAGGGAAATTGAAATTGAGTAAGCACTGAGTATTGTCCGTTGTCTCCTAGCACTCAGAAAGGTAAAGGAAGATCATCCTCACACACACACACACACACCACACACCAAAATATATATATATCCCAACTCGAGCCATTTTAGCTCAGGGGATAGAGCATCAGCCTGCAGACTGAAGGGTCCCTGGTTAGATTCTGATCAAGAGCAAGTGCCTACAGGCTTGATCCCCTGTAGGGGGCATGCAGGAGCCAGCCAATCCGTGATTCTCTCTCATCATTGATGTTTCTCTCTCTCTCTGTCTCCCTTCCTCTCTGAAATCAATGAAAGTAAATTAAAAAAAAAAAAAACAACAACAAATCCAACTCTATGTTTGAGTCCATCAACAGAAGTCATCAAGCCCTACTTGGAAGACAACCAACCTATTTAACACTGGGAATCTATGTCTGTGTAGCAGTGCCCATAGACCCACAGGAGATGAACCCAAAGAGTCAAGCTGCGGTGAGCCAGGTGACAAATGTGAGGAATGTTGTATTTCTTTTAGTAAAAGATGAAAGAAGACTAAAATGTAATTCTTATTATATTAAACCTTTCCTTGTTTGGGGTTTGTACCTAAAGCATCCTTGTTTTTATTTAAACTTCTGTTTTCTCCTCTACCTGAATTAAAAACAAAAGAATCCGAGAAGATATCATAGTCATGTTTTCCTAATACTTTGTTCTCACCTACAATGTGTTCCGATCGGTTGGGCCCTTCTCTACAAGGCTAACTGTGCAGGGTTTGACATCTGACAGTCAGGCTCGGTGCTTTTGGCTTTGCCCGTCAATAACAACTGGGACCGTTCTGGAATTAGCGCTTCGCTGTCAGTTTTGCTAATGATGTTTGAGGCAGAGAGGAACACAATCCACTCTTCTGGGAATATGATATATTGACTCTGCAGAGCTGACAATACTCAAATGTTGGTTTAATGCCAAATTCACCTTTCAGATATGTCATAAGTTCTAAACATCAAAAAAAAAAGAATTAATAGAGCTTAACCCTATAGTAGCACATTGTGAAAAGCTAAATTTAAAAGCTATTAAAGAAGATATTATTTTAAAAATTACTATTAGCCCTAGCCAGTTTATCTCAGTGGATAGAGCATTAGCCTGCAGACCAAGGGGTCTTAGGTTTGATTCTGATCAAGGGCATGTACCTTGGTTGCGGGCTCCTCCCCAACCCAGGCCCTGATCAGTGCTCGTGCAGGAGGCAACCCATCAATGTCTTTCTCTCGGATTGATGTTTTTCTCTGTTTTTCCCTCTCTCTCCCACTCTCTCTAAAAGATCAATGGAAAAATATCCTCAGGTGGGGATTAAAAATAATCATAATAAATTACTATTAATCATCAGAAAACCTCCATTCCAGGTGACATACAGAAATAATAGAAATACTTGTTTTCATATATTTTCCCATCCAAAATAAAAATAATAACTCATTAATATTTATAATTCATCTAAAGCAAGTTTAGATGAAGATTATACAACTATTAAAATAAGTTGACATAATAGTTGAAAATATTCAATAATAGTTATAACTGGTCATTTTGGTAGAAAGATGAGTCCTCTCCTGATTGGTCTTTGGGTCTCATGCTATACTTTGCCTAATTCAAGCAGCATATAATAATGGATGGTTTTCTTACCCTGAGAATATCTAGATCTGAGAATTAGAATTTAGTCTTCAGCTTTTTAAAAAATATATATTTTATTGATCCTTCACAGAGAGAAAGGGAGAGAGATAGAGAGTTAGAAACATCGATGAGAGAGAAACATCGATCAGCTGCTTCCTGCACATCTCCTACTGGGGATGTGCCCGCAACCTAGGTACATGCGCTTGGCCAGAATCGAACTTGGAACCTTTCAGTCCGCAAACCGACGCTCTATCCACTGAGCCAAACCGGTTTCGGCTAGTCTTCAGCTTTTTGTTGGAATTTCTAACTGCAGAATTTCCAGTTGAAAAACTCAAAATATACTGTTATTCTTTAAGTCTTTGTTCACAGCATGCTGAAAAAGCTTATCTCAACTGCACAAATGCAATCTGAACCCACACATACAGCTCTAGGAGAGGACAGCAGTGCCTTATGCTCTTAAACTTCTGTGCTGTCTGTCCACTGCAAAAAAAAATGCACTCTTCATTTTTCCCCTTTACCAAATCCTATCTAATAAAGAGGGAATATACAAATTGACCATCACGCCATCACAAAGATGGCGGCACCATAGCCACACAATATGGTGGTGCCTAGTCCCCTCGTGCATGAATTTTCATGCACCAGGCCTCTAGTAGGTTTGATAAGTCCACAATGTAAATAACTTAAGTGAATCAAGAACATATTCAAATTTTATTTATAGGATAGTTGGATATGTTTAAAAAATCACTCATGAAAACATGTTTAAAAGGCATATAAAAAATAAAAATAAATAAAAGGCATACCAAGCACAGTTGTTTTTCCCTTTACTAATGTTTATTTACCTTTTTAAAAATTACAGTTTACATTCAATATTACTTTGTATTAATTTCAGGTATACAGCACTTTTTTTTTTTAAAGAATAAAACAATTGCAAAACCATAAGGGCCTTATCAACCTTTTCACATAGATCAAAAAGAACTACATTTTCCCATGTATATTTTAAATTATTTTAATTGTGGTGAAAGACAAATAACATAAAATTTACCATATTAACCATTACTAAGTTTACAATTCAGTGGCATTAAGTACATTCACATTGTTTTGCAACAATCACCACCATCCATCTCCAGAAAGTCTTCATTTTCCCCAATTGAAACGGTATACCTAATAATTGATAACTCCCCACTCTCCTATCTGCTCCAGTCCTGGTAAACACCATACTACTTTAGGTTGATTTTGTGTCCATTGATGT
>NW_006291231.1:3566297-3578802 GCF_000327345.1 Myotis davidii
CGGATATAATTATTGCTACCCCTGCTTTCTTTTCATTTCCATTTGCATGAAATATCTTTCCCATCCCTTCATTTTCACTCTTTTGGTCTGAAGTGAGTCTCTTGTGGGCAGCAAATAGATGAGTCTTGTTTTTTTTAATCCATTCTGTCACACTATGTTTTTTGATTAGAGCATTTAGGCCATTTATATTTAAAGTAATTATGTAGTTATTGACATTTTATTTCTTGTTTTTTGGTTGTTTTTGTAGTTTTTTCTGTTCCTTTCCTCTTTTCTTGCTCTCTTGTTCATTGGTGACATTCTTTAGTGATTTATTTGGAGTCCTTTCTCTTTATTTTTTGTATATCTATTATGAGTTTTTTGTTTATTATTACCATGAGATTTGTGTATGACAAGCTTTGTTTATAGTAGTCTATTTTAATTTGATGATCACTTAAGTTTGAATGCATTCTAAAAGAACTACATTTTTCATTATTACCCCCCAGGTTTATGATTTTCACATTGTATTTTACATCTTGTATGTGTGTGTATCCCTTAATTTATTATTCTAGTTACACATGATCTTACTACTTTTGTCCTTTAACTTTCATACTAACTTATAATTGGTTGATCCCCTACCATTACTAAATGTTTGACCCTACCAGTGAGTGTTTTCTTTCGTATATTTTCTATTTTTAGATTTGGCCTTTTCTTTTCCACTTAATCATTTCTTGTAGTGCCAGTTTAGTGGTAATGACGTTATTTAGCCTTTGCTTACCTGGAAAACTCTGAATAATAATCTTGCTGAGCAGAGTGTTCTTGGTTGTAGAGTTGTTTTTTTCTTCTTTTATTTTATTACTTCAAATATATCATTCCATTTTCTCTGGCCTGCAAAGTTTCTGTTGAGAAGTAAGCTTAAAGTCTTATGGTGGAATCCCTTGGATAGTAACTAGCTGCTTTTTTTCTTGCTGCTTTTAAGATTCTCTCTTTATTTCAACTTTTAGCTTTTTTTGTTTTGTTTTTTTTAACTTCTAGCATTTTAATTATAATGTGTCTTGGTGTGGGCCGCCTTGGGTTCACCTTGTTTTGGACTCTGTTAGCTTCCTGGACTTGGATATCAGTTTCCTTCATCAGATTAGGGAATTTTTTAGCCATTATTTCTTCAAATATGTTTTCTACCCCTTTCTTTTAGCTCCTTCTGAGAACCTTATGATGTGAATATTGGTTTGCTTGATATTGTCCCAGAGGTCCCGTAAAGTACCCTCATTTTTTAATTCTTTTTTTCTTTCTTTGTTCCAATTTGGTGATTTCCACTACCTTGTCTTTCAGATTACCGATTCATTCTTCTGCCTCATTTAACTTGCTATTGATTTTCTGTAGTGTGTTTTTCATTTCAGTTATTATATTCTGCAGTGATGATTGTTCTTTTTTTAATATTTTTCTTACTTTTCATTAAAGTTCTCACTGAGTTTATCTATTCTTCTTCCAAGTATATTGAGCATTCTTAATACCATTGTTTTTATCTAATAGATTGCTTGTCTCATTTCATGTTGTTCCTTTTTTCTGGGGTTTTGATCTGTTCTTTCTCTTGGAACATATTCTATCTCCTCATTTTGGCTATCTCTCTGTGTTTGTTTGTATATATTAGGTAAATATGGTATGTCTCCTGATCTTAAGAGAGTGGCCTTATGTAGAAGATGTCCTCTGGAGCTCAGTGGTGTAATCCCCACTGTTCACCAAAGCCAGGTGTACCAGGGGTGTTCCCTGTGTAGGTTGTGTGTGCCCTCCTATTGTAGTTGGTCTATGACTGGGTGGGGTTGGCCTTCAGGCTAACTGGTTGTGGAGACCAGCTATAACTACTGCAGGACAATCTGGTATGCAGGGGCTGGTCCCATGGAGTGGGTGGGACTCTGGTACAAGCTGTGGGTAGCTGTACCACTTGTGCTCGTCTTGGGGATTCATGGTAGAGGTATCATTGAGCTAAGGCTGGCAGCTGCTTATACAGGCTTGGGGACATTTGATGGGAACTGTAATGCTAGCCAAGGTTGACCAATGCTTGTGCTGTGCTTGGGGCTACTTGGGAAAGGCTATGATGAGAGTCTAAGCCAGTGCCATGAGTGGCAGGTCTGGATCCATTTGGCAAAGGCTCCAGCCATTTGATGCAGGTTGGTGGGGCAGAATCTTAGGAAGCCAGGGTGGGACAAATGGTGTTATCCAGATTAAGGGAGAGTGACAGATTGTATGCCCAGCCAGGTTGAAGAAGAGCACAATGAAAGAAACAAAGAAACAATGGCACCAGCCAGTGTTTTCACCCCCAGAGAGCATTCCCACTAGTCTCTGTCCATCCAGCAATCACTCTAAAGTTAGTCAATCTCATGTTACCTCAAATGACCCAGTTGCTTCTAGAACTGCTGCCTCCGTGTTCCAGCTTGGAGTGAGTGAGTTTGTGTGTGAGCCATTTTAAAAAAAACCTCTCAGTATTCCATAGCCCTTTGTTGCTTTCTCTCCAGGTATAAACCTATATGCGTTTTCAAAGCCAAATGTTAGGGGGACTCCTCCTCCTTGCACAGGTGCCCCAGGCTGAGAAGCCCAGTGTGGGGCTCGGATTCCTCATGCCTCAAGGGTCACCACTGCAGCTGAGATCCCTCTCTTTTGTGAGTCCCCACATCATGGGCTGGGACCTGATCAGACTATATCACTACTCCTCTTACCTGTGTCAATGTGGCTTTTATTTTTATCCTTAGTTACAGGAATCCTGTTCAGCTAGTCTCCAAGTTGTTCTTAGCAATGGTTGTTCTATAGTTAGTTGCAATTTTGATGTCTTCTTGGGAGGAGGTGAGTTCGGGATCTACCTACCCTGCATCCTGCCCCTGCCTTTCCATTCTACTTTCTGTCTTTATGAATTTGACTACTCTAGAAATTTTATAGGCGTGGAACCATATAGTGTTTGTCCTTTTGTAACTGACTATTTCATTGTATGTATAGACCACTTTTTTAAATCCATTATCTATCCAGGAACATTTGGATTGCTTCCAACTTTGGCTATTATAAATAACGCCGCTATGAACTTGGATATCGCTTTGAGTTCTTGCTTCCAATTCTTTTGTTTCCCATGTGCTTTTAAGGAGTAAAGCTGCATGCAAGTGTTTGTTTAATATGTGTGGAAAAACATTTCAGGAATATTCAGAACAAATTTTCAGTCTGCTGCAGAAGAAAAGCAGAAGACAGTACAATAGTCATCTCAGTGACTTTCCAGCTTTGTGGCTTCATGAGAGTCATCTGTGCTCTAGCTTCCTCATATGTGCAATAAAAACCTCTGATTATGGGACTGTTAAGTTTCCATTCCAGTCCTATAACTTCACGGCTTAATGGCTGTAATCAACTGAGGACTTTGTGCACCAAGCTTATATGAGAGGTCGTGATACTCCAGGGCCTGCTCCACAGCCTGAAACATTTTTATTTTGACGTTTACTTTTAGGTTCTGAAATTTTCTGTCACACTTGTAGTGAAGGGAAAACTGACAAGACACTCACTTGAAAAGCAACTTGTATTTTTCAAAAGAAACAGTTAATGGAAAAATGAGTGCACCCAGGATAATCCTCTCAGGTTACATTCTGTCTGAAAAGAGAACCGTGTTCACTGATAAGACCACTGTGCTATGAGAACTGGCAGTGTATCACAGTGTTGTTGTTGTTGTTTCCAAAATTGTCCACTGCTGTGTTCTTCTTAAAAGAATCTCAACAAGTGTGTGATCCAAATGAGGTTTTTTCCAAGTACATTTTACTCAGTGTTGTGTGTGTGTGCGCATGTGTGTGCACGTACACACACAGGAGATGAAGAATGGTTTCCTCTAAGCTGCTGTGAACATCTTCCACTCTTGACAGTTTGGTCCAATTCTGAGAGCTGAATTATCCAGTTTGGATGACTCCTTGCTTCAAATAAGCTACATAATGGCAAACTTTCCACTTCATTTTCTGTTGAGCAAACACAGAGTTTCTGTGAAGGCTGTGCTTTTGTCATACTACCAAGCCTACTCTCTCATCCTGCCACAGAGGCCGCTGGTCCCCAGCCCCTGGGCCTGGCAGAGATCAGGACAGCAGAATAGGCTGACAGTGGTAAACATTCACGCACTGCTTTTCTCAGGAATTCTGGGAGGTGGCAAATTGCTCTGCTGTAAGCCTTTCCCTTCTGTGACTGGTTAGCACTCTCATAAGGAGGAAGCATCCAATAGGAGCAGAAAGTTGATTTGTACACTGGATACTTTATTTCTGATCTTCATGCATAATGCTACCTCACCTTCCTCTTCCATTCCTATGAAACTACGGATAATTTGCCTGCATGTGCAGCCTTTGAGCCGTGGACTCGTCATGTCATCTTAACCTCTGGCTGCTTCAGTTTCTTCATCTGTAAAATGAGCATTATAAGAACACTACCTCTTAAGGGGTTTGTGAGAATTAAATAAATTAGAAGCTAAGATCGGTAGCTGGCTCGTGGTGAATTCTGGGCATAGGTCAATGAGCATTATTACCCTGACCCTTGGCCCCTATTTCCACAGTTTGTTCCACCACCTCGATTTTACATGAAACCTACATGTGTGTTCTGATTCTCTTCTGTGGCTTCAGGCCCTTGCAGGTTGCCTAATACTTTGGGGCACTTATACCAGAATCTGATCCATTTCCAAACCTTATCACACTCTCCCAGGCCTCTACCCTGCTTCCGGGACCAGCTGTCCCGTGAAATTCCAGCGTTAACAAAAGTCAAGGTTGGTCTTGATGAAAAGCTCTTTTTATAGCCTGACCTGAGGGGAGACAGGCAGTGGCACATGAGCCTTAGACACTGTCTGCTGCATAACCTTCTGATCTGGTGAATAAAACGAGAATGCTGAAGCTCATGACAAACCCTTGAACCTCTCTCCCCTCTGGTCCTACTCCGTAATGAGTGTGGGGTTGAAACCATGTCTCTTGTCCTGAATCATACAGGTCGTCCGTAGCAGAGCCAGCAATCGAGGCCAGCTCCCGGCTTTCCCATGGTTATAGTCTACCCACTCAACTAGAATGCAAAAAAAAAAAAAAAAGGCACCACATACATTTCAACAACCTGTCTCTTCTGTCAAATTGCGTTATTCTCAAATTGTGTAAGCCTTACGTAAACAATATCGCTTCACACATGGGGCTCCATAAGTACATTTTCTGCGTGTTTCCCACACAGCAGGTTTTCAATAGGTGGGTGCATAAGGAGTGCCAAGATTTCAGACTTAAGGAAACACTTCAAGGGCAGCTGTCCAGCCGATTACAGTCACTTCTGCCCCGAGGCCCAGGAGCGCAAGCTCTGCAGCGGGCTGTCTAGGTGGTACTCATTACCGCGCGAGAGCCGTGGGTTTCCTATTCGGCTGATTCACCGAGACCGGCCGCTGACAGATTTGTCTGACATTTGAGGCACATTATTCTATACTTTCTTGCTGCATTTTTCTTCTTTCTTTCTCTCCTCTTTTTGTCACTCTTCTGTTCCCTCACTCTTTCACCACTCAGAATAACCATCATCTCTTCTCTTTCCATCCGTCCCTTCACTCGCTTAACCTGTAATATTCCAAGTTTGCCCAAGTTTGTCTGACATTATTATGTCCAGGGAAGCTCCCTTAAAAACCCAAATTCATTATGCAAAAATGGTGCAAAAGATGGAAGTTCCTCCCACTAGTTACTAGCTACAAGTCATTAAATTAGCCTTTGCTATAATAAAACGAGAGCATTTAATTGATTGTTAAATAACTTACAACAGGCTCACCAAGGTATATTGCCACAATTTAACACATTACCATAAGACAAAGATGCTAACATCCTGACCAAGAGCCACTTTGGAATTCAGAAGCAGGTATGATAATTTATATATACACTGAGTGGCCAGATTATTGTGACCACCCCATCAGTACTTCGTTGGGCCACCTTTTGCCTTCAGTACTGCGGCGATTCTTCTTGGCATTGACTCCACGAGATGTTGAAAGGTGATGCGAGGAATCTGACACCGTGCCTGATGAATAGCACTGTCCAGTTCTGTGAGATCTGATGGTTGTGGAGCCAGCTGCCTGATGGCTCTTTTAACTTCATCCCACAAATGCTCAACTGGATTGAGATCAGGTGATTGTGGGGGCCACCTAAGAAAGGGAAAGTCTCCCTCAGGCCACTCAGTGTATTATGCTGATGAAGACAGCATGTTAAAAATGGACTTGCCTGACTCCATTCCCTTCTCTATCCAATCTACCTAAGCCACAGTTACCAGCTTAATCTTCCAGAAACATCATTTTATAGGCATCACATTTCTTCCGGAAATCTGTGGCTTTCCATGATAGAGCACGGTTCTCAGTGAGCCTCACACTCCCCTGGAGGGCTTGTTAAATACAAGGTCCAGATCTGCAAGGATGGGGGTGGGGCCCGGCAATGGGTATTTAACAAGCCATGGGGGGGCGAGGGGGCGGGTGGGCTTGAGAATTTGATGAGAATGAGAATTTACATATCTAACCAGTTCTGAGGTGAGGCTGAAGCTGCTGGTCTAGAGACCAAGCTTTGAGAACCATTGGCATTTAGTCCCAGGTTTTAGAATGCCAACACCTTTTCTTATAACAATGTGGCCTTTATTTACCTCTTCAGATGGAGGTCCATGTGTCCCCGTCACAGGAGCCTGCTATTTTAGTAAACTCTTCCAATCATCATTCCCAACATTGAGGCTCCATCTGCAAGGGAAGGGTTTCTGCTTAAAGCCTATTCCTCCTACCTTTGCTATAAGAAACATCCTACCACTTCTGTGATATTTCTGTGTCCTACAGGATTGAAGGGTTTCTTTAATTTCTGATTATAGTGGCATTGGTTTTCTTTTTTTCTCTGCTGCGTATTTGCCCATGGCATAGACTACCTTGTATTATTAATTATCTGTCTATAAATGTGACCAAATAAATTGATTTGATGTATGATACAACCAGTAAGTTTGAATATCTCAGACTAGGTTTATATAACAAAACCAAAATTAACTGCTTTTTAATTTTTACTCTTTTTTAAATAACCACAATAATGGTCAATCACTAATCACTCTACAGTCTGCATCAGCGGTCCTCCTGGTAGGAGCAAATGGGGCATGTGGTGATCCCACAAAGCTCTCTGCCATGTGCTAAGTTAAGACCTTTTACCGATTCATCAGTATAGAGCTATGATTATTTTCTAGTGCTTTTTCTGCATGACATGATTAAATATAAAGCTGATTCCATAAGCCATACACCAATCTGTCACCTTATGCTTTGGAAGGGTAGGTTAGTTCAGCTTCTCATGCCGGTTTTGCTGCGTCTGTTAGTCCACAGGTGGACTTGCTATGAAGAGAGTGAAGCCTAATCTTAAGGCTCATCTCTTGCATGATGACATGGGCCCCTTCCACGTCTTGGTGAGGAGCTCTAAGTTCATGTTGTCATCTATTTCTGTAAATGTTGCAAAATTAAAATATTTTTAAAACTTTTTTTTTAAAGAGGGTCCCCAAAATTATGTAAGCATCAAATCCTCTATAACCTGAATCTGGCCCTGGAGACAGTCCATGTTTATAGGTCTAAAATAAGTAAGGCAACCAAATCAGAAGCAAAATTAAGGCTCCCCAAAATAAATGCTCACTCCTTCCCTGAGTGCTCTACTTTGCCACGAATCCATAAATATAATTCTAGAACTATTTAATCAAATGAAGACACATGTTGTGCTATTTGAAAATTGGCAGCATCTTATTATTGGTGAGAATGAACAATTTTAATTTGCATTCTCATTGATTTTATGTGATCGTATTACAAATGACATTACTTGAAATATAGGCAATTACAGTTTTAGCAGTAGTTATCTTTGTAAATCAGTGTGGGTCCTAGGGAAGTAAAAATCATATTTTTTATGACTAGTTTGAAGAACAAAAAGGCTTAAGCCAATCAACAGAGCATTGCGTGTTTGCATAGTAAGGACATGTAAAGAAGCACTGTTTTGCTGCCACTGATAATGCATCACTCAACTCTGTGCTGCCACAAAGCACACAGGTAGAAGGTTTAGAAAGGTCTGAATGGCACAAATTAGAAAAGTTTAAAATGACACTTAAGTTTATGGTCAGAGAAGATGATTTACAGATACTGGAATACGTCTGATACTAACACAAATTTGTTTCAAAAACAAAAAATACTGTTTTCTTTCAAAGCAATTCATTGTGAGCAATTTGTCATCACAAACAGCTCCTGGCACTTGACCAATTCTTTTCAGAGACTTGCTTTAAAACAAATGGCCATTAAAATTTGACAATGTCACAAAAGAAAATTTTTGCTATGATTCATTCTTAATGTAAAATTTACTTAAATTACTGTATTCATCGAGATTACTAAACTTCATTTTATAAACAAAATCATTTTCTTAAGCAGTAAATCATAATCTAGATTTCTCTTCACTTCCATCAGATACATTTTTAGTTTTCCATGTATAAGATCTTAATTGTTTTTCTTCAAACAGTGAATACTTTCTACGAACAAAGATTTAAATTTTTAACCTTCATTTCTTGAAGAAATTATGGAAATGAAGTGACATTTACATTACCGGTTACATTGAAAACTGGTTTACATTTTTAAAGCCAAGAAACACGAAATATTAAAGTCTGGAGTCACAAAAAGTGTTCAGTAAACTTCACTGTAATTTACATTAAACGGGTATTATTAAATAGTCACTATATGCAGGATTGGTGGCATAGAGAAATTGCCCCATGATTGCTGTTTGCATGAATGACAAATGGATGTGTAAATTACCAAGGATTAAATTAAGAAATTTTGAGGTGTTGGCCATATCATGGCCTGTGCCCTCTCACAATCTGGGATCCCCTTGGGGGATGTCAGAGAGCCAGTCTCGGCCTGATCCCCACAGGCCTGATTCATGCACCGGGCCTCTAATATATATAATCTGAAAAGTTTCTAAAATCTTAATAATTGAAAGATGCCCATTCACAATGCTCTTAAATAAAAAATTTCTGATTCATCACTGGAGACTGAGTCTATATAACAAAACTTACTAAATAACCCTTATCTACCATACATTTCCTAGTCACCTTCCCACAACTTACTGCTCCTAAGAACGCCTACCCCCCCCCCACACACACACCTCTTCTCCTTTGTCTAGTCGCCTCTGTAAAATTTATTGCATTTTGTTAAAATGGTATATAGGCCACAGGTCTAACCCCTTCTTTGAGTTTTTCTTTTCTATGAAGCCCCCATACACATAAAATGTTAATCAAAATGTTTATGCCTTTTCTCCTGTTAATTTATCCCTGTCAGTTGAATTCACAGGCCCCTTTGAAAGAATCTAAGAGGGTAGAAGGAAAGTTTTCCCTCCCCTACACTGCCTTGGGGATGAGCTTGAGTCTTGGAAATGCCAGGGAACACGTTTAGGGATTGTTTGTTTAATGCTTTTAAACAAATGCCAATTAGGAGAACAAAAAAAATGCTTCTGAGCCACTATGTCATGATTTACTATTTACTATGAAATGTCCTCCCACACTGGAGTAGAGTGGGGAGGGACTCCAGCTGCGTGGAGGAACTTAGCTTTCAAGCACACTGAGAACCAAGAACCAGCAAAAATGGTAGTCGTTGAACAGAACTCACCTCTGAATTTAGAACAAGGCTGCTGTCTTTCTGCTATTTTAGACTTTCTGCTAGCTAAGAGCATGTCTTTGTCTTGAAGTATCGATTATAGCCAGAAATAAGTCAGAGACTTCTGAGCCTGCCTGGGTTACAAGAAATTAAATGTTACACTCTCAACAGCTTTGCCTGTGCTGAGGTCTGTGCCTAGTTAATACAAATTTACAAACAGAAGTGAGAAAGCACCTTCCCACCATGGCCACAGTCACTGAAAACATTAAGCCAAAGCAGAGGCTGGGTCTCAAAAACTAGCAGCAATAGCATCATCTGGTCACACCCAGACCTACTGAATCAGAAATTCAGGGACATGGGGCCCAGCGATCAAAAACTTAACAAGCCCGGCAAGTGTGGCTCCATGGTTGAGCATCTAGGTCATGAATCGATTCCCGGTCAGGGCACATGCCCAGGTTGCGGGCTCAATCCCTAGTAGGGGGCATGTAGGAGGCAGCCAATCAATGATTCTTTCTCATCATTGGTGTTTCCATCTCTTTCTCCCTCTCCCTCCCTCTCTGAAATCAATAAAAATATATATTTTTAAAAAATTAATAAGCCCTCCAGGTGATTCTAATGCAAGCTGATCATTGCTATAAAGCACTCTTTTCTTGTGTACTGAGCACTCCCTATGGACAGGCACATTTCTAAGCCTATGAACTCATTTAATCTTCACATCAACCCTATATAGTAGATATCATTTATATCCCATTTTACAGATGTCAAAAGTGAGGCTACACCATTTAACAAAACTGAAACCAGTCAAGTGCATGGCACTGTGCTGTATTAGGTACTTGGGCACACTAGGGACCTCAAAGACACATATGACTCTATCCTAATGGAATCCCAATCTAGAGTAGCCACTAAGAACAAGTGAGATGTACAAGGCAGATTACAGAAGGAGTTATTTGAACCATAAAAATGGCTCTCTCCCATGAGCAGCAAGTTGGTGTGGCTGCCGGTTGGAGACTTCAGCTCCTCTTCACATGGGCCTACTCAGGCTGCTTGCGTGTCCTCACACCCTGATGAACAAACAGTCCAAGGCAAGAAGGTGGAAGCTGAAGTGCCCTTCATAGGATTGCTAGATTTAGCAAATAAAAATTCAGGAGACCCAGTTAAATTTGAATTTCAGAGAAGCAGTCCATAATTTCTCAGTGTTAGTATGGCACCTGCGATATTTGGGATATAGTTATACTAAAACGTTTTTGTTGGTTGCCTGACTTTCAACACTAACCGGGCATGTTGTGTTTTACCTGGCAACCCAACTTTTACAACTGAGGTTCAGTGGTCACACACCATTTCTTGTTCTGTGGTTTTTGGTGATGCAAAGCAGCTCTAATTCGACATGAGAGGAGCCTGCACAAGGATGCGAATACCAGGAAGTGCGGGTCCTGGGGGGCTGTCTTGGAGGCTGGCTAAGACACCAGAGCTGTGACCTTTCACCAAAGGTTTTCTCCAAGGATCCACTCCATTTTCTTACATTCCCCCAAAAGGAAATGTGATCTTTCAGCGCCTATTACAACATTATGGTATCAAAGCACAAAACCAGAATAATGACAGTAATTTTCCCTGAAGGAAGGGGAAGGTGAACAATGTACGTCTTTTTGAAGCCACTTCCTCAACAAGTGAGATCGATGTTTGCATATGTGTCTGACTTTCATATCTATTCAAAATTACAGCTGTACCAACATATGCAAAAGGCTTTCAGACAGCAGTGCTGCTTTTCTTATATTCCATTTATGGTTTTTAATGACAACTGTGGGTATTTTAATCACCCTCTGTGCAGATTTTTTTCACTCCTCCACAACAAAACATGATGTTGCCTTCCTTTTCAAGATCTTTGAATCATTATAAACCTTCATTTTCTAGTCTAATAATATTGTTAAATGAAGGCTTACACATTTTCACAGTATCAATAACATATTCAATGGGCAGTGTTTTATCAGGTATTTGAACTTCAGGAAGTGCTTGAACAGAAGTGGAAATATGAACTAGCCTTTCTTGACGTTTGGGAACTTTTCATACCTTTAAGCCATGTAGGTATTATATCTTGGTTCCTTTTTCCCCACTGAATTCTATCACACTAGTATACACACTGAACACATCATTTTACTGAAGTTTTTCAGAGACCAGGATTTAAATACCGGCCTCGTTCTGCCTACCTCAGGCATTAAAGAAGGGCAGGCCCTGAGTTGGTCTGCAGAGGTAAAAAGCAGTAACCCCGTTTTCACAGTAGAGTTGGCCAGGATCAGAAAATCAGGATGTCATGTCCTGGGAAACAATGCAGCAGCATCAAAAGGCAAGATTTAGTTTGATAATGGGGTTAGGGCAACTTGTATTTTAATGGATTAAAAAATCAAAGGCTGCCTCTTTCATCAAATCATTCTAAAACCTTACGTTAGAAGTTACATTTACACCTCAATTCCTACCAAAGAGTTCTCTACCTATTTTATTCTGCATTTTATCATGGATGTTATTATGAATAGTAATAAAAGCTCTCATTCATTGAGCATATTACATATGTGAAGTATTGTCCTAAGTGCCTACATAATACGAGCACTGGCCTACATAGGGTACCCATATAACACTCATCTTCACATCTGCCCCCAAAACTTGCCTTTCTCTTCCCCATTTCACAAATGGGGAAACTGAGGCTCAAAGATACAAAGTAACTAGCCCAAGGTTTCAAAACCATTAAGTGCCACAGTTATAACATGGCCAAATGTTTTAATTCCTTTTGATGAGAAGGGCTTCCCAGCACATGGGATTTTCCTTTTTTCTAAATATGTTGGGGTGACACTGGTTAATAAAATTATACAGGTTTCAGGTGTACGATGCTACAGTGCATCATCTGAA
>NW_006291231.1:3580860-3594317 GCF_000327345.1 Myotis davidii
CAGCCAAGGGCACATGCCTGGGTTGTGGGTTCGAGCCCCAGTAAGCAGTGTGCAGGAGGCAGCCAATCAATGATTCTCTCTCATCACTGATGTTTCTATCTCTCGCTTCTTCTCCCTTCCTCTCTGAAATCAATAAAGAAATATATTTTTTTTAAAAAAGAGTACATTTGATGAATTTTGGCAAATGCATACAGTTGCATGATTACTACTATCACACTATTTCCAACTGATGCCATGCTACTGAAACATACCACCTGTGAATGAAAATAGTGTTAATCCGGGAACTATCTTATGAGTAGCATAAATATGATCAGATTTAATATTTTACAGGTAGAAGCATTAAATTTGTTCACTGTAAGTCTGTAAATATACTTTAATGTTTTAAGCCTGTTTTGGGCATTTTTCATTTTTAAAATTATCCCAGGCTATAAAAAAGTGCTATGCTTCTGGTCTCTCTCCTATGCTGAGAGGAGTTGGCTTACTTATGTGGTAGGTTTAGTGGACAGCTTAAAAACCTGTAAAAAATAAAATATATGCATACGCTTCTTTTGAAGAAAGTTGAATTGGATTTCTCTTGCATGATCCTCATTGTACCCCACTTCTCTCATCATCACCCCCAACTCTAACAGTAGCAAGAAGTTTCATCCCATAAAGTAGTATTTGAAAGCTAGTGGCTCTGTGCATTGTAAATGTACAAGTGACTGGGAATGGCCTGTCTATTTCTCCCCACCTCTGCCTGATTCATCCCAACTTCCCCTCCTTGAAAATAACTGAGGCCATGTTATTGCATACTATTGAGGTTTTTCAGGCCTGTTTCATATCTACATGATAGCAATACTCCACCTCAAAAAAAAAAAATTGGTCCCAGCATAGGGGGAAAGAATCAATCACTTGAACAAATAATCAGGCAAAAATTAAACAAAAACTATCAAGAGTTGCAGGCACGGATAGAAGCGGAAAGATAGAACCTTTTGGTGAGTCTTCCCCCAATTCTGTTCCCAGTGACTCCCTGTGTGCTGCATACTTTGTCTTTCCAAGCGCAGATCTTCTCATCTGTGAAATGTAAAGAATGCCTCTCTCTCTCGTGGGGATGTTGGGAGAATGACCTGCTTACCAAGCAGAGCCCCTAGCACACAGAATACGCTCGGTCCTTTTAGTCTCTTCTTCCCTTCCTCCTTCAAAATTAGTATCAAAACCCTCCTGAAATATTCAAGGCTATTTACAGGCTCGCATGCCACATTTAATAGAAATGCATTCAGTAAGAAGGTGGGCAATAATGCTGACCCTTAGCAAAAGTAGGAGACCATTTTGGAAGTACAGATTCCCTCTGGGTGGATTTTGTGTTTCATAGCTTCTTACTTCAAGGAAACAAGAGCCTTGTGAGGAAATCTGTCCCCCGTGAGCACTGGGAACAGATTGTCTTCAATCTAAAGCAAACAAGAAATTGCTTAAGTAAAGGTAGTGACTGTATGAGTCATAAACCACTTTCTCAGATAACAGCCATTAAGTAAGTCTGTGTACAGATTTGACAATTTTTATTTCACTGCCTTTTGACATCCCTTCCGAAAGGTTTAAGAGAACAAGATCTGACTACAGCTTTCAAAAATTCATCACTGAAGATTTGTTAACCTTGCTCTCTGTGATAGCTGAAGAACTAAGATAATGCCCTTCAAATGGAGATAAATTACAATCTTTCAAAAGATTATCACGGTCTTAATCGAGTTTGCTCCAGCAGCCAAACAGCCTGTGACCTTGTTAGTTATACAACAAAATATCTGTTTCTTTATGTTTCTATAGGTAGTAGGGTAGGACCTTTCATCTAAATGTTTTTAAAGAATGATGGATTTCCAGTGCAGATGCAAGAAAAAAGGGTCCTCGCGCTTTCTGTCTGTCTGATTGTGGCAGCCAAGATTGAATGGGGGAATACAGTGAAAAAAGAAAAAAGAAAAAAAAAAGAATGATGGATTTACTTCAGTTAATGTTTTGGAGGCAAAACAGAAGATCCAACTTATTTTAAAAGAGCTCTGGGCTCTGGCAGAGGGAAGGTGGAGCTGACCAGAGTCATGTGAGGAGCAACTGGGGTTGGTGGCTCTGGAGAGAGAGCTGAAGAGGCAGCTGCCAGGGCCCTGGGCTGAGTCATTCCCCCACCTGCAGATGCCATCTTTCCTGGGTGCAGCACTATACTCCATCAGGCATCAGTCTGGAATGTAGCCCCACCCTCTGCACTCCCTCTCACCCCTCCCTGTGGAGCTCCAGCTCTGCTTTGGAGTTAGCTGCCTGGACCTGGGTGCAAAGGTCTGGGCAGACTCAGGGGATGTCAGTGACTGAGTTGTGTGGCTTTGGGACAGGGGCCATTTCACCCACTTTCCTGTGAACTTGACTGGAGCCTCTCCCTCACTGGAGATCCACTACCCCCACCCTACAGTCTCCCAGAGGCCCATTCTCAGATTCCTGGAGGCTCCTACAGACTGAGTTGTGTGACTCTGGGGTAGGGGCCATTTCTCCTACTTCCCCCAAGCCTGACCAGTACCTCCCTCTCGTGGGAGATCCACTAGCCCAACCTTCCAACTCTCAGTGACCCTGCCCTGCTGAGACTGGGCTCCTGGCAGAATTTGGGACACACTGAGTTGTGTGACTCTAGGATGGGAGCCATTTTTCCCTCGCACACCCAATGGGTGCAGAGCGCTCCCTTTGCACAGCCAACTCTTGGTCTGTTTGGACCTGATAAACTCAGCTGGCCTGGCCCTCATGACTCCCTGAGACCCCTATCCCACCAGAAAGGTGTAGGAGCATGCAGTGGGTGGCAGCTAGGCCCAGGGATACCCTCGGACATTTGCTGAGTGGCCTCAGGCTCAGGATTGGCACCGCGTTTGAGCCTGTGCCAGTCTGGTGAACATCACTCACCCCTACCTGGTGACTCACTGAGAACCTACCTCAGGCAACTCAAGTACCACCAGAGGCCCTTTCAGTGGCTGAGCCTGGCAGGCAGCCAGCAGGTGGAGGCAGGTGGAGGCAGGTGGAGGCAGGCGGAGGCAGGCAGAGGGGGATCTCAGGATGCCGTGGGCCTTTTGCTGACCTGCCCCTGGGCCCGGTGCTGGTAACAGCTGGCCTTGGTGTGCAGCTTGGTCCTTCCTGTGCACGCCCAGGCCAGCAGAGACAGCCACAAACTGTAGATCACTTTGTAGCTCCAAACACGTTGCCCAGGGCCAGTCACAGGCAGCGTCTGACATTGGCCTGCACCAGAGTCCCTCCCAAGAGGCCCCAGAACCAACACAGCCAGTGGCCAGGTCCAGACACCAGAGCAGGATCCAATTAGCTTCACTAGAGGCACACTCCAAGGGAGATCTGGGCAGGCACCAGGCCCTGCTGAGGCAAATTCCACTTCGTGTGGTCAGCACCTGCCCAGAGGCTCCTATCAGAGAAGGACAAGTACCATATGATTTCCCTCATATGTGGAATCTAATGAACAAAATAAACTAAGAAACAAAATAGAAAAAAATTCATAGACCAGAGAATAGGATAACTATCAGAGAGGATGTGGGGTTGGAGGACTAGGTGAAAAAGGTGAAGGGGTTAAGAAAAACAAAAACAAAATAACTCATAGACACAGACAGCAGTCTGGTTATTACCAGAGGGAAAAGGGGGGGGGGTGCATAGGAGAAGGAAAAAGGGGGATAAATGGTTATGTAAGGAGACTTGATTTGGGATGGTGAATACACAATATAGATGATGTATTATAGAATTGTACACCTGAAACCTATATAATTTTATTAACCAATGTCGCCCCAACAAATGCAATTTTAAAAAACGAGTTTCAAGCTAGTTCAGATTTTTTAAAAATGATTCATGGTAACATAATTTCAGGATTACAGGAAGTTGAGAGACAATTACAAAGACTGATAACTGTCACTCAGGTTCCCCCAATTTACCATTTTACAGATGTAGAGTGTGATTTCAAGCAAGAGGAAGGTGATTCCAGGCTCAGAAACAGGCATTTTCTTCTTATGTAATTCTGTGACAGCGTGCGATTATACATCTGAAAAGAAGAGGGATTTCACAATTAAAACATTCAGGAGAATGTTAGAGAATCCACATTCACCATTTTCTTGAAAGAAATCATTTGCCAATTTTTATCTGTAAACGTAGCTAACTGCAGGTACATGAACGATTCCAGCATATGGCCCAGTTTGTGATAGCTACAATTACCACATCCTGGGAAATGGAAGTGCTGTTATCCCGAATGTAATGCTGCCATAGCATGGCAATCAGCACGCCGGGTGTTCAGGACGTCAGCACATCAGCACTTATGCTTCAGCGCCAACTTTCCATGGGAGGGAGGGGGAGCTCGGATGGTATTAATTATTAAATGGTAACATTTAATCCTGGATCCTTATTATCTGTGCCAAGAGAAAACATCTGTGGGCACTTCGAACAGGCAGAATTGGGGCTCCATACAGATTCTGTTAGGTTGTGATGAAGCCTCCCAGGGTGCAAGGTAATTTGGGAAGCGAAGCATTTATTCTCCCACTTACACCCTTACTCTCTGCAAATGGACGATTCTATGGTCCCAAGGAGGACTTTATGACTTGCCGCACGTGACAGAGAAGAAAAGGAGCAGAGCTCCCTTTGAACTTCTGCCTCACCAGGGCTATTGAAGTGAGTTCAATGCCAATCATCACACAGGAGATCGCTCAGCCTCGCTGCCTGGGCCGCTCCGGCAGTGGCCGCCATCCCTGTGACAACATCCATTCACTGTGTTCCCGGACGCCCCTGGCCTCTCTGGTTTAGTGTCCTTTCATAAGTGTTCCTGACATTCTGTTTATCTTCCTCCTAAACAGTCTGCCAAGATTACGTCTGAAAAGGAGAGGCAAAATAATCCCCCCACGTTTCACTTGTTAAAGCTGTTGCAAGGGGAACCCTTCAGCACCGTTCTTGAAACACCAAGACCCTTTCAGGACACTCAAAATCTCTAGCGAATTGAGTGGGCAAAATCAGGGCTGGAGTACCAGTGTGAAAGGGACAAGATGTGTTCTCATACATGATGCAACGCAGATGAAGTCAGACTTTTAATTGATGTTCTATTCTCACCATTGTTTAAATGACAGTCTTTAGGAAAACACATTGTTCTCTCAGCTTCACAAGTGCACACAGACACAAAGCCCTCATACTCCTCATCGGGAATAAACATGAATGAAGGACAACCCTTTTTGATGTATAGGGAGGTATTTTTGAGAAAGTGCTTTTAAGATGTCATAAATACAATCTGAGATTACCTTAGTTGACCTACGGAAGGAGTTAACCTAATCTGATCAGTTCCAAACATTTGACAAGAAAGCCTTTCCTTTTCCTGATTGCAGCAGCTTAGCCACTCGTTCACTTTGATTTCTGTGACTTGCCCAGCGATGGATGGCCCACATGTAGTGCGTCACCATTCTGTGCTGAAAACATTGCAGCTCATCAACAAAAGGAAGGTTATAAGGAAGTCAAAGAAAAACAGTTCACAAAAGAGCCTGAAGACTGCTTTTGGAATTTGAGACTTAACTCAGCATTGTAAATCTAATTTCCACATTATCAGATTTCTTGTTCTTGCTTTTCATTAATTAGATTGGTTGGGTGCCCTGCCCCTCCCCCATCTCTGACATTTCCTTGATCCCTTCACCACCTAATCTGAACCATGCTTTTTCTTTGCGAGACTTGGGTGATACTTAGAAAAAAGACAGAAAACTTCCAGCAGAATGGCCAGAAGTTTCTGTATAATCTATGTATAATATGTATAAATCATTGACCAACACTTAGGCCAGTTTTGCAGATGTATCTCAACTAAAGAATAGCCAAAAAAAAAAGGTCATTCAACATCTTTATAGCTATCCTTCTCAAACACTTAAGAACATCCAAGAATGTAGAGTTCATTAGGTCGCTTAAAATCTTCTAGTCTCATATTTATTTTCTAAGTCTGTAAACTCCTGGGAGCCTCTCTCTTCATCATTCCAGCATTAAGCTCTCTATCATCCCAGTATCTTGTCATCGTCAACTTTGTCATCCCATCTTCTTACCCTTCAGGCCATTAATGTTGTCCCATGTGACACGCTCTCAATACATTAACCCATTTCCTAAACAAGCCCCTTAAGACAAGGTTCTTCTGCTCTAGTTGCTCCATCAAAAATGCTCATATGGCTTTTCTCATTTCTACACTACCACCTATCAAGAGAGGAACCTCAAATGAAGCCACATTAATTGTAATAAGTTGTTTCTCTGACTTCACTTTCTGCCTGCTAGTATGAATCCTAGATCCCATGCAAAGGCTACCACACAACTCTGAAACCTTCTCAGGTTGTCTCTGAAGTTCTTATAAACAAGAGTTGGTATCAAATAAATAGAGTTTTTAATTAGATTTTTAGCCCCACATAGCTATGTGATCTTAGGTATACTATTTCCTGAGCTGCTAGAGTGGGTTGTGTCTCAAAAATGAATGTCTACCCAGAATCTTAGAATGTGATCTTATTTGGAAATAGGGCCTTTGCAGATACAGTTCAAGGAAGGATCAAAAGGAGAGTCCACATCCAATGTGTGTGCTTATAGGGACAGGAAAGAACACGCAGGGGAAAAGCCAGAGTGAAGACAGAGACAGAGATTGAAGTCATGCTGCCACAAACCAAGGAATCATAAACCACTATGAGCTGAAAGAGGCAAAAAGGGATTCTCCCCTAGGGCCTTTGAGAAAGCATGGCCCTGCTGACACCTTGGTTTCAGACTTCTGGTACAAGACCAAGTTCAAGTCACTACCTATCACCCATTAGTGATATTAGGGAGTAATTACTCAGGTTCTCTCAACTTCAGTTATCTTAATTATTTTTGAAAAGTAAAAAAAAAAAAAGAAGAAGAAAGAAGAAAGAAAAAAGAAGAAAAGAAGAGGGGAGATAATAATTTCCACCTATAAACACAAAAATTCCTGACATCTAAGAAACTCCTGAAAAGTCAGAATCTGTGGCCTCATTTCCCCTTTTCCCTGAGACTACTGGAGGTGGCAGAATGGAAGGAGAAACAAGATAATCAGGATATGGTTATGCAATAAGAAGACTGACCATTTGCACATGGCAACACCAGAAGAAGAAGAAGAAAGAGGAGAAGAAGAAGATTTTTTATTTTTATTATTATTGTTGTTGTTGTTATTCTGGTATTATCTTTGAGTTGATGTACTATTCTCTAAATACAGTTTTCAGACGTGTTGATATTGACATCATTAAGCCATACCAATCTCTCTGTCAATAGAATTGGTCAAAAAATCACATCATAGGTTCTCTTAATTCAGCCACTCCAGATTTTCCTCCCACCCTCTGCCCCTTCTTTCTTTCCTTCTTGCCAACATTTCTTCCCATCCCCCTCTTTCTCCATGGTATAGCGCTGCGCTGATGTCATGATTGCGGGTGACTCTGAAAAGGGAGCAGCCCCTGTCTGCTCAGTCAGGGTGACCCATCGTCCTCTCGTCTTGACTGTCAGGAGTACGATAAATGTCGTCTCTGGGCTCTGTGGCAGGTTTGCTAAGAGCTGGGACAGCTTGCTTGAGAGAAAATATGCAGCGTAGAAAGAGGGTAGTGGGTATTTGTGAACAATTCAATGAATGGCAATGATCCACAAGACCAGGCTGGCAGCTGTAGCCCGGACTATCATTTCACATGTGGTGACTGTAAGACCACCAACGTATGGGAGAGGAGTCAAGCCAGGGAAATATGTGACAGGAGCACAGCCATTTATTTGCTGACCTTGAGTTTGCTGGCATCTCCGGCCTCCGGTGGCCTGAGGAGAAGCAGGAGAAATACCCAGAGATGGAAACCCAAACATCCTGACGCCAGAGACTGTCCCGGGAATTCTGACCACTTGCTCAGCAAAGAGTCCGAGGGGTTTGCAGTGTCCAAAAACCACCCCAGGGGGCTAGATAAAGGGTTAAAAAGCTTTCCAGCATAGGAAACATATGGCTTTGGAGCCATCCAGTCCTTGGTATGAGTCTGGTTCTGACATGCACTTGAATGGCCTTGAGAAAATTACTTCTTTAAGCTTCAGTTGCCCCAAATGTAAAGCAGAGATAAAAATAGCCTACCTTGCAGGCTTGCTGTGTGATTTGACTGAAGTTATATAGGAAAGCACCCTGGGACATAAGGTTAGAAACATTTTGATTTTGTCCTTCTTCCTTCCCCCTTTAATCCTGAATTCCTATAAAAATCCCTTTCCTAAGATAAAGATGAAAGAAATATGAAATGATTTATTTCTTGTTCATTTAGCATTAATATCCAAATAGTCCTTTTTATCTTAGTGAAAACTAGAAGGGGACATTAGTAGTATCTCGTACAGATACCCCTACATTTCTAAAACTGGTTGCCATCAGAGCGTAAGCTCCCTCTCCACTTGTCGCTGGGTAAAGTATCCCCTTACCATAAATAAAAACTAAGCTACAGCCTGGCCACAGTGGCTCAGTGGTTGAGCATCGACCTATGAACCATGAGTTCACAGTTCGATTCCAGGTCAGGGCATATGCCCCGGTTGCAGGCTCAATCCCCAGTGTGAGGCATGCAGGAAACAGCTGATCAATGATTCTCTCTCATCATTGATGTTTCTCTCTCTTTCTCCCTCTCCCTTCCTTAATGAAATCAATAAAAAATACATTTTTTTAAAAAAAAAGAACTAAGCTACACATATAATACATACACTTTGATGATTCTAAATCCTTATTTGTGATGGGCCAAGAGTAAATAGAGAATAAAGGATAAATATAGCAAATTAACAGTCACTAAGTTATCTGGTGGTCATAATGCTGAAAAGGAGATAAAGAAAGACAAGATAAAAGGCCAAGAAGTTAATGAAAGATATGCAAAAGCAGGGAATGAATCATGGCCTTGAGTGAGAGATTGAAGCTTAAAGAAAATGAATCACTTTGTAGATTTCAGCTTCCAGTCACAGAAAACTCAGCTCAGAATTACTCAAACAGTAGATGTATTGGTTCATCTATCAGGGAGTCTGGATACAGTGAGGGTAAGAGATGAGAATTGGCCATCTTTGTATTTTTAATCCTGGATGAGGGCATTGGAGACTGGAAAAACTGAAGGTGGGGGTGGGAGAGTGCATTATTTCACGGTGTGCTTTTCGTATGGCTTGAATTTTTAAGGTGTTTATTATTCTCTTCCTTTCCCTTTTCTTATTTTTTTCTTAAACCCCCAGTGTTTCTGAGGTGCAGCCAGGGCTGAGAACTATTCCTGTGTATGCTCCAAGAGCAAGCTTTGGATTAATATTCTAGAGGCCAAAAGTGTTCAGAGTCATAGAGGGAGCATACTGGCTCATTAATGAAAATCCCGCAGCCAACGAGGGCGTCAGGGCTAATGCCTGACTCAGATCCTGGGCTCATTTCTTCTTGGGTTTCTGCATAAACCGCACAGTCTCAAATACACCCCATTTCATGAAATGAAGAAATGTGGGGGACCTGCGAGTTTTGTTGACAGACGGAAAAGTTGAATCCCACGGAAAGCTGCTCAGCTGCCTTTGAGAGTGAGCAGAGGGGAGGGATGGTTTGTGAGCAGAATCAGCCCGTGCTGCTCTCTCAGTCCCCAGAGGCGCGTCTCCATGGCAGAGACCAGGGTAGGACAATGCTGTTCCTTCCAGGGTCTCATTGTGGGTGTTCTTACCAAAGCCTCTCCTAAGCCATTGCAGACACTGCTCGCTGCTCCTCTTTGAAGTGCAACCCTGAGAAGCAGGAATCACTAACAGGATGTGTTAAAAGCCCTTCTTGCTGGCAATTTAAATGGATCAGAAGGTGGCTGGAGAGATGTGTTTAGAAACCATTAAAATGGTAGATGTTGTTTTCCGAAAGGGACATCCTTTGTTTACTCTCTCATAGCTAGTTATGTCCTGATGGAAATCAACCACAAAGAAAATTCACTGTAGCCTAACTTTCACAAGTATAGACCAGACTGCTCGTGGACACAGCAATTGCTCCCTCCTTGTGCTCCACACAGGATGTTTTTGAACCTGCATGTAAATCTCTAGATATACCATATGTGGGGAATCGTTCCTCCTATAAGGCCAAAGTCTTAGCTTGACCTAAAGAACTGACTAGAACCCTTTTAGGTAAGAAGTGCCCCTTCTTCTGTACGTCTATACTGCACTTTCTTCCTCCAGGGCTCCCTCCCTTAGAACACCTGTGTAGAGCTTCCTCAGCAGCCTAACTGGAGAGGAAAGAGCTGTCTGTTTGCAAGTCGTGAATGCCAAGTAGTTCTGGGGTGGAAGAGCTCAGGAGATGTCACACGTATGAAATCTGTGTGATGTAATGAGGGACTCGGGCTGAGGAAACATTGATCCTGCACCACATTTCCTACAGCCCCCTTGACATGGCCTAGCCTTAGCCTGGCCTAGGCCCGGTGGTTCATCCAAGATGGACAAAAGGTCAGACTAATTCCAGAAACTGATAAAAGAAGGTAGAAGAAGGGAGACTAACATTTTCCTAGAGCCAGTTTCCCCATGAATCATTGATAGGAAAAAGCCAATCCCTCCCCTCCCCCCACCCCCACCCGCTCCCATTTTTTTCTGTTCCCATCATCTAGCTGGGCCTTCAATTTCTAAGTACACCAAACTATGATTATTCTTAAGAGCAAACCAACTTCTACAGAATACATATTTTTTACTAAGTGAAATTTGATATTTAGTATTCTACACTACCTTAAAAATTAAGGAATTTTTATTGTTGTTCGAAGAAGGAGACAGAGAACCAACTAGTTGAGCTCCTATTGTGATTCAGACACTGTTGGGTTTTTATGTTATCTCATTTAATCCTTGTAACCATCCTGCAAATTAGTTACATCAGATTATTTACTATTGATCCCCAGATGGTGACTACTGTGTGTCATCTCTGCTCTAGGGACCCTTGCGGGCACTGGGGGCATTGTGATCCCACCAGGAGCTCGGTCTGGTGGGAATGAAACATATGAATGACTAATTATAACACCCAAAGAGGAGGGGGTGCCATAATAGATATACGCACAGAAGGCTGGGGGGACGTGCATTTTAAAATTTAAATCTCATTAATGTGAGTACCCATCAAAATGATAGTCTTGCCCGAAGACAAATTCTGTGATAGTTACAAAGGATTCCAATATTTTGATACAATCTTACTAAAAACAGGTGGATAATTAATTAGGAATATAAGCTGTTCTTTATCTTTTTTTTTTTTTTTTAGGGTACATTAGGAAGATGTCTGAATCTCTATTTTTTCTAACAACATAACTTAAAATATTCTGAAGAGACTTCATTGATTCATTCACACCCCCACATAATTAACATGGCTTACAAAAATACATAACAGTACAAAGGGTAAATGAAAATACTCAGCAGCAAAATGACCCTATCTATGTTAGTTTCCTCTTACTATCTATTTCCTGTTCCTCACAAATAGCTGTTTCCTGTTTCCTGGTGTCAGTTCTGTTTGAAGTCACTTGGCCGGCCTGGCAGGCTGGTGTTTCCTCTGGAACTGACTCAGAGCTCTGCACAGGCCCAGTGCCTGCCTGGTCTCCACACGGGGTCTATGTCGCCTCTTCCTCCAGCACAATTAAGTCTCCTAACTATTCAGGCAGGAACTTTTGTCCCAAACAAATCTGTTTATCAGAGAGCAATTGGATTGCATGCTTAGAAGCCTCAACAAACAGGATGTTCCCTTTCAAATGTTATGGCCTCTTGGCACACACAAGAATAACTCAAGGAAGCACATGATTCCTTCGGACTCCACGGCGTGTCATCAACCACATGATGATGGGAACAAGTGAGGCATCTGCTCATTGACACTTCCTGGTTGAGGTACAACAATTAGTGCCTTTTATGAATATGTGCAGCTTTTGGAGTATTAATTTCAGGATGGAAAATCATTAATATTCTTAATTTAAAGAGGAAACCTTTCGACAAGAGTCTGCAGCTATAAATCAATAATAAAGATTTTCTCTGAATTATGATGTTTCCACCTGCCGCTGAAATTGGATTTTTTCTTTTCATTTCTGAGCTTTCGAATTTGACTTAAATTAACATACGGACTCTGTCAGGTTCCTGTGGTGAATTGATAATGAAATTATGAGAGGCAGAGTTCATTGACTTAGGGGACCTATGCCATCAGTTAAGTCTCCTCTCTGCTTCTGCAGCTGGTCTGACACCCACTCAGTCACCTTGGTTTTGCCACTGGCCTCTGACACTGACACTGGAAGCCGAGCTCAGCATGGAGATGAGGAGGTAAATAGATGTTGTCAAAACACACACACACACACACACACACACACACACACAGAAAGAAAGAAAAGACAGGTGAAAATCAATACTGCCATTAACATCTAGAAGCAGACTTTTCAAAGAACATTTATATGTTTGGCTGGCAGTATTGTACTAAGGATCACATCACAAGTACGTGACTATCACCATGGTGTTATTTTAACTTTCTCTTCATTTGGCCAAGAAATTTCACCAATAAATTTTAAAACTAAAAACAAGCAAAAACAAAACAAAAAAATAAACTCCCCAACCATGCAAAAAAAAAACAAAAACAAAACAAAACCCCAAAAACAAAACACCTCTGCTTAGCAAAAAAATACTGAAATGAAGGTTACATTTTTCAAGAAAGTAGATATGATAAATTTCTAGTACTATACACCAAATATTAGTCATGTGCAGAAACATCTGTTCTCTTGAAGTTTGTTGTAATAGGCATTGATTTGTATGTATGTCTTCTTTATAATGGCATTACTTTTGCAATGTTTATGACAGAGATGCCTGTATTGTAATGAATTGTAATTTCCTGGTTTTGTTTTATTATCCTCTCATTCTCAGATCTAGGTGTAATTCCTGGCTTCTGTGTTCCCTGGCTCTGTGACTTAGAGAAGTCACTAACCCTATATAATGCTCAGCTTCCACACACGTTAAAATGGTATTGGGGGCGGTATATGATACCTGTGTATAAATGCCTAGCACAGTGCCTGGCACACAGTAGCGTCTCAATAAATATTATTCCCCCACCTCCCCATTCTGTGCTTCTTCACTTTCCATTTCTCTCATGTTAGTTTCCGACCTGTCTCTGCTTTACCATCTGCTCTATACATTCAGAGGAACACCTCTGGGAAAGGGCGACAGTATTCAATGACTTTGGATAAGAGATCCACCCGATTGGCTTCTCTCCAGTGAAAGGGCAAGACACCTCTCCCGAGGGGCCACCACTCCCACTCCCCTGGCATGCTTTGCCAGATCCTGTGCACCAGAGCCAAAGCTGGGTAGGACCTCCTGTCATCATTAGGCAGGTGGGGTTGGGAGCCCCTCTCACCTCTGGGTACAGGGGTCTGCCACCCAGCAGGTAAAGAGATATAGATTGTCAGCTTGGACTTGGAAGATGCAGTTACTCTAAACTTGAAAGGGCAGGTTTAGAACAAAGAAGTACCGAGAACCTT
>NW_006291231.1:3594388-3600076 GCF_000327345.1 Myotis davidii
AATCCAAATGCACAAAAGATAGGAATGTTAATCAGTGTCGGACATGCATCCCAAACTGTGGAAAAGTAAACTTCAAAAGTTCAAAGAAAATATATTTTTGGTCTCATGGCCAGGTTTTTTAAGGGTGTAGAAAAGTCCAGAAGGAGTAGAAAAAGGAAATTCTGACTGTACAATAAAAATCAGTCAAATATGAAAGAAAGACTAAAGAAATCAATGTGGTTGCTCGGAGAACTTTCTGAGCTCAGGATTTTAAAAGAAAGCATGTTGGAAAGATCAAAGAATTTGTAGTCAAGACCAAAAGCAATGCAATATCACCTAGAAGAATGGTCTCATAAAAAATAAAGTAAAAAATATGCTTGGTTTTGCTGGGGGAGGGGGACAAGGGGGAGGGGGAGGATGACCAAAAAATGACTTTTCCCCAATGCCTAAGGAGCAAGAAGAACAAGGAACTATTAGACGTGTTTCTAAGAGATTATGATGTAACGTTCACAAGACAAAGAGAAACTGGAATTACTCAGCTCCTCGATTGTTCTGTCTTCTCCACCAGAAGAATGACCTTCAGATGAAAATGTAAAGATGGCTGGCTGATGGGCCTGAGGACTAAAAACACAGTGTCCATTTTCAATAGTGCTACTATTAAGCAGTCAATCCCACACAAAGCACAAAGAAATTCACAAAACTCTTGATTCCTTCCACTAGAGATGTATATTCCAATTACGTGGTGTTCACAGGAGAAGGTACCTCAATGGTTCCATTACTTTTTTTGTTAAGTGAGTCTTTTTATTGTTGTGTTTTTCATTTTTATAATTGAAGGTCCCTACTGGTCTTGCTCCCATGAGTGGCCACGACCAGGTGGAAAAGGTGGTGGTGGGAAGGGTCCTCTCCACCACACTCCATGCACACACAGGACTGAACAGACAAGCACAGAGTCACTGTTGTGGTTAGAAGTTGACAGCATGGGAAAGGGGAGAATCATGTGGGAAGTTGGGGATTTGAATAAAAAATACAGCTCCCCCCAACACAACACAAAACAAAACAAAACAAAAAAGTGGATGCTTGGGAGGGGGAACTTGGTCTAGTTCAACCTTAGAGGAACCAGAAGATCAAAAACAGTTTGGGAATGCAACAGTGTGAGGGGTCCCAGCGGGGATCGGCCAGAGCTGGGCCACCCCATGATGGTCCACACAGGGATAGTGAAGGCCTGAGGTGGGACAGTACAGAGGAGACAGAGAAAGGAGGTAAAGTGGAGAAAGGCTGAGAGGAGAGAATTAACCAAACAACCCACTGAAACGGCCCTAGACGATTCAGATGTGCAGTTTGAGGTGAACATAGAGGAGGAACGGGTCTCTCAGATCTTTTGTGGAGCACAGAGCAGACAGGATGGAGAAGTGGAGAATGTGAGTGGAGAGCCTGGCCCTGGAGACAGAAAGTTGAGGATGTTTAAGACACAGTGGAATCCAAGTGTGTCAGAATCACAGATTATGTTCAGGGAAGGAGCTGGATAGAGTGACCATGGACGAAGGGATCAGGTCTAGTTCCCATTACCTATCAGAAGGTCTGGAGTGAGGGCTCCACACATGATGAGGAGCTGGAAGAAACAAGGAGGAGCTGACACCTGCCTGAGTGGGCAGATGAATTGGACGGATGGCATCTAGACTTTCAAATTTCACAATTTGTGTAGAAGAATGCGGTATTCCAAGAGGACTTCTTTTCAACTAATAGATGTGCTCCTGGTGGCAAATTATTTATGTATTGTCCTGTGGAGTTTTCCTTGCCAGAGGAAAGTATCTATTTTTTTTCTATTTATAAGACCATAGTTCTCAAGCAGTACATAGATGAGCGTTTCAATTTGTGTTGAATCAAATCACAGGGAAAACTTTGTATTCAGTCTGTAAGGTGGAAACAAAGAACATAAAAATTTTACTGGGTCTTCATTCCAAAAGGTGGCACGAGGGACTTTTAATTAACTGTTAGACGGCCACAGCCAGTTTTTAAACACTTTTTGGTCATTGGTAAACTGATTGTTCTTTAACTGAATCAGCCATGCACAATAAGGATCAGTTAGGAAATACAGATTCCTTTTTCCTTTCAAGGGTTTTCCTCAAAATTCTTGATCTCGGTGACAGCACTGATAACCTGAATTATCTAGGCTCTCACAATGCAGCAAAGAACTAAAGGAGACTGAGGAGAAAACATTGGCTCATTTTCTGGAGAATTCAGCCGGGCGGATTTGTTCAATGGTTGAAGAGTAACAGCAACTAGATTAACCACCAGAATGGTCAGTGCAATTAATGCAATTAAAGTAATTAGTCCTGGCAGCTGTAAGGTCAAATAGAGGTAGCTTCGTAACAGCAATCTGCCCCTGCAAAATTACTGACATTTCCAACTAAATTATATTCTCTAAATTGTTGCCTTAATGCTAAATAAATAAAGTTATGCTAATGTAGGGACTGATTACAGATTGAAATTAGCACAATTGCTTGTTATACAGTCTGCTAGGGTTAACATTTTTAAAAAACATAATTAATGGCCTTTGCTTACTGTCTCTGGTTATAGATCCTGCAGCTCATTTGCATTCTTTTGCAATATGCTGACGGAGCTAAATGTCTAAGGCAGAAGGATCTCATCTGCAGGCGGAAAAATGCACTTTTCACGTCATCGGGCTAAAGCTTGTTATGGTTTCAGGCCAGTGTTAATAACATAGATGGCCAGAAAGAGAACGGATAAGAATGAGGCTCGAATCCATTTTTCTTTTCAGTCTCGTCATCCAAGCCTTTTCTGGAGTCAATGTGAAATGTAATTGCTCTTTTGACCTCTATCTTCTCTCTCCCCAGGTCTGAGGAAGAGCTACACTGGTTGATTATTGCAGGACTGAAAGGCACTCTGACCTTGTCAACCAAACGCCTTGCAGCTTTCAATGTTGCCCATTATCCTGAAGGCAGGCAACTCCTGGAGAGAGGCGGAATCTACAGGAGAGCTGCTCCCCGGGCAACCTGCCAGAAAAGGCTTCATCAGCAGCAGTTCAGACGTGGCCAAACAGCTCAGGCAGCAAAGGAAACAGCTGAGGGGGGAAGCAGAGTATATAAAAATATTGTTAGCACACAGCCTAAAGAGCTCTCAGGCATCTACGCGATAGAGCGCCTTTGCTAATACCACCCCTTGTCATCCGCCTGCACCGAAGATCCACCTGGGAGGGTTTGCCGAGGAAGGAAGCCGCAGCCCAAGTAAGTGCAGCTCCTCATTTCCTAAAATGGGCTGGCGCTCTCTCGCTCACAAGGGTTTATGATAATACTCTTAAGTAAATAGGAATCTAAAGTGATTTTCTAGCAAAAAGTAGGTCGGGATATTTCGTTACAATTGTTCTATATTATAAATTATTCACTGCAGACCTGGTTGGATCACTTTTTAGAATTTATGGTTAACGGAAGGATTAGGGTACAGCTCACAATGAAATCGACAATTTTCTTTTAAGCTCTACAGTGAAAGGGAGGCTTTCTTTAAAATCAGGTGTGGTTGCTTTGCATATCTGTTAGTTCTACGCCAAGTCTATTCAACCAAATTTTATTGAGCATTTATTATGTGTCTAAGCGTTGTGGGAAAGTAAATGACATGAGGAGTGTGCCTGTGAATCAATGAGACTGGTTGACCACACAGACAGGGTGCCATTTGCTTTGTCATTCCATGTCATTCCTTGAGGGCCTGCAACAAGCGAGGCATGGTGTTTGGTCTTTTGGATTCCAATTTTCACTTAAATTTTACAGTAATTTTCAGGTTCATATTGTCATCCCCACTTTAGGAAGAATAGATTTACTCTAGTACTAAAGGAATTAGCCAGACTTGGGTTCAAATTCAATTCTGTCACTACAATCATCCTCAATTATTTATGGAGGATACATCCCAAGACCAGTGAATGCCTGAAACCAGGGATAGTACCAAACCTTGTAGGTACAGTCATGTGTCCCTTAATAACAGGACATGTTCTGATAAATGCATTGTTAGGTGATTATGTTGGGGAGTGCGCTTACATAAACCTAGATGGCATAGCCTACTACACACCTAGCCCATATGATATAGCTTTTTGCTCCCAGGCTACAAGCATGCTGTGGTACCGAATGCTGTAGTCAACTGTAACATAATGGTAAGTATTTGTGTATCTAAACACATGTAAACATAGAAACGTACAGTAAAAATACAGTACAAAAGGTAAAAAATGGTACACCTGTTTAAGGGCACTTACCATGAATGAAACTTGCAAGACTGGGAGTTGCTTTGAGTGAGTCAGGGAGTGAGTGGTGAGTGAATGAAGGCCCAGACATTACTGTGTGATACTGTAGACATTATAAATGCTGTCCCACAAGTCCACCCCCTGCTTCCTTATGACAGGGTCAGAAATAGAAAAGCGAGGCTGTCAGTGTTGCTCCATGAACAGGGATGTGGGCTGTTGGAAATATTGAGAGAAACTGACAGGTTAAGGTGTAGATCACAATAATAGTGACTGTCAGGAGGGAGTGAAAGGTGGCCCGAGGATCAGTAGGAATAAGAAACAAGATGGAGAGATAAAGGAACACAGGGGATTGTCCTGGCAATGTGGGTTTGGCCGTTGCATGTTGGAGCAGTAGTCAGATTAACATGGAGAGGTTGTAGATCTAAGGACTCGATATTTTGACTTTGGAAATTTGGTTTTGGTTCCATTGACCCTGGGCTCAATGCCAGAGAGCACCAAGGGCTCTCTCTGGCATTGAATTGAGGGAAGAAATAAGACTTATCAGTGTTTTACATCATTACAACCTGAAATTTTCCCGAAGTACAGAAGCAGGCAGGCTGCACACTACCACAGCACACTTGTCCTGAAGTGGCAGTGGCGCTTCATACTAAGGTAACGCCTGTGGCCCAGTGTCCTTGCACAGGATCTTAGGTTCTCAACGAAGAACGTATAGCCATGTACTCCGAAGACCATCGGGCCAGATCCGGGAGGCCTGTAGCACCCTCTGATTATGCAGGCCTGGGGACCGGGGCTCCTCCGTGTGAAACAGGTTGGGGGCTGACTGGGATGTAATTTGTGTGCTCCCATTCTGCTCAGGAATACTGAAATGGGTTTGCAAATAGAACAAAACTTTTTTTTCTCCAGAGGGAAGTCAGCGGAGCCCCTACCAGACAGTGAAGCATTTGCATGCCTATCAGTTTCCTACAACACACCAAGTTGTAAAATAGCTCAAAGACAATGAAAGGCTAGACACTAACAGGAAGGGCGTGCTGTATGCAGACAAAGCCTCGTTTTCCACTGAAGCACAATGTTTTTTCTACAGTGAAATAGCTTCAGATGGAGGGTGGCATTGCCTTGTGATTTCTGATTCTGAGCCGGATATCTGGGGAAGGATCTCAGTGGGGTCTTGATGGGAACAGGTATCACCTGGGAAACTTTTAAAACAGAATTACCACCTCCAGCGCGCACGGAGGTTTCTAGTAAATGCTCTGAACAATCAGAGGGCCTCTTCCGTTGCTTTTCTTTCTTTCTTTTTAAAAAACATACTTTTATTGATTCAGAGAGGCAGGAAGAGGGAGAGAGAGATAGAAACATCAATGATGAGAGAGAATCATTGATCGGCTGCCTCCTGCATGCCCCACACTGGACGGGTGTGCACATTGAAGGCACTCGAAAGTCAAAAGGAAAAAAGTGGGAATTAAAGA
>NW_006291231.1:3600236-3612018 GCF_000327345.1 Myotis davidii
TAGAATTTTAGTTCTGAGAGGGAAACGTGTGATGATGCCAATCCAGGCTTAGCTTAGCAAATAAAATGAAATGTGCAAAAGAAATAAAAACTGAGATGTGAGAACGTTGCCGTGGTTCTAGGATGATGATGAGTCTCAGTAGAGTGATCCCTGCAATGGAGGAAAGATGGCATAGAGCCAGCTTTATAACTTTCCGAAATACTAATCTGGAATCACTCTTGAAATAAAATTTGAAGAAACTAGGTAACTCTCACAGGCAACTCAAAATGGGAGGCACTTTGATCTTGACTGACTCCTTCAGGAACGATGGGCACCGGGGAAAGGAAGGAAGGTCCCTTGGTTTTTCCAGATGACACAGAGCAGCTGGTCACCAAACTCCCGGTTGGCAGTGCAGTCATTGTGTTTGGACAAGTCAGAAAGAGTTAAACCAGCTAACACCATGAAACAAGTGAAAGAATGCTATTTGAGCCTCTCTGCAGTCAAAATCACAAATAAATTGTTTGGATCAACAGAATAGTTCTTTTCATTGTTTTAACCTAAAGGATGAAGAAAAATAAATCAATGTCAGATTAAAAAAAAAAAAGCTTTGGTAGCTAGGCTCAACACAATATATAAAAATGAAAATAATCATTTGCTTGTGGGGAGAAGAGAAAGCCAATAAACTCATAGTAGCTTCTTTCTAATAGTGCACATTTTATTAAAAAAAAATAACTTTAGAGTTATTATTCCTCTTCTGATCTTTCCCCAAAGCTAAGAGATGGGAAAAATTTACCCAAATTGCACTGCTTTCTAGCTGTCATGTTTTAAATAGTATCATGCACATACCTTCCAACTTTTGAAAAGCCCATTCAATGTTTTATATAAAGGCTAGTTATCAGAAATGGGCAGAGAGCACACTGCTATATATAGCAACCTAATTACTGTCGTGCAAATTATCTCCTCTGTGTAGTGTTAGAACAATGAGACAAAAGGTTTATCTTGACAATGTTTGAATTGATTCAGAATAGCCATAATTTCTCCATCCACAGGCAGGGGGAGGAGGGAAGAGCTCCTTTAATTTCAGTATCAGCAAGTCCTTCCTGTTCATTTGCATTTGGGGAGTTTTTCCACAGCGTATTCACTTGCTAGTGAGATAAAGTGTCCCTGCGCGATCAGATAAGAGCGGGATAGAATTGCTAATGATGAAAGGAGGCAGCACAAGGGCAAGAAAGCAAAGCAGCCCTTCCTCTTCTCACCTGATCTGAGTGGATCTGAATTTCAAACATCTCAGTTGTTTGTTTGTTTTTCTCGTGGTGATGGGGGCGGGGGAGGGGGACATTTTCCAAAGCTAGTTAGGGTATTGCAAATTGAGTTCTACAGATTCTTTAAGTGCCATTCAAGAAAGGGAAGTGATGTCATCATGCTGACTGGCGGTTCTAGTCTGGCTATTTGTACTTGTCCCTTAATAGATTGAGGGCAATTTAATTCAGACATCACTCAATATTCATCAGCTGTTTTCCAGGTACTATGGAAGTAATCAACACAAAGGTCATGTCCTTAAAAAAAAAAAGTGAAATAGAAAGTTAGAAAATTGTTATTCAAACAAATGTTGAAATTAATGATGAGAGTAATGGGTATTTCTCGTACCAGAGCTATCAGAAGAACACAGATAAAAATATAGGCTAGATTTAGATGAGCCTTGGCTGGTTTGTTCAATGGTTAGAACATTAGCCCGAGCACTGAAGGGTCACTGGTTCGATTCCCAGTCAAGGGCACATGCCTGGGTTGCAGGTTTGATCCCTGGTGCTGGTCGGGGTGCCTGTGGGAGGCAGCCAATCTAAGTCTCTCTCTCACATGAGTGTTTCCCTCTCTCGCTCCCTTCCTCCTTCCCTTTCTTCCTCTCTTCCACTGTCTCAAAAAAAAAAAAAAATCAATGGAAAACAATATCCTCGGGTGAGGATTAACAAACAAACAAAGTAGAGGCAACATCTTATCCTGTGCTATCTTCAGGTTGTTAAAAAATAAAATCCAACTGAGTAAATTTTAAAGATTAGATTCCTTTATTCAGTGATTCACGAATTGGGCAGTATCCCATCTAGCGAATAGAAAGGAGCTCTGCTGAGCTGTGGAAAGAGGAAAGGTGTTTAAAGGTAAAAAGGAAGGCCGAAGAAAGGAAATGATTAGACAAGAATGCACTGTCTACGGGGCAGATTATCCAAGTGCCCACCAGGGGACTCCAGGTCCAGGTTGACTGACCAGAGATCACATTCCTGGGAAGCAGAAACTGCATTTCAGTTAAGTCGTAAAACTTCCTTTGCTGACTTGGGGCCTAGCACAAGTGCCTCCATTTTGGGCCTGTTGTCTCTTTTTTTAACAGGTAAATGTAGAGATTCACCCAGAGTGCTCAGTGGACAGCAATTCAATGCTCCCTAGGACAAGGCAGGAAGCCAGCACTGGGCACCCGAGCTGAGAAGCAGAGCTGAGCGTTGTCATGAGTTCAGGGGTCACTGGCCTGCAAACTAGACAATGAACCTGGCCCTCGTTTCCCTTTGCTGTTAGTTTACCAAAGTCTCCAGACGGGAAACTGTGTCCTTGTAGGAAAAATATGGGGAAGCAACAGCATCATGATCAGCATTTTGTTGACAGGTAATATGGAGACCAAAGATGAACACTGTCATATAATAAAAGGGCATTACAATAATGCACAAGGAAAGACTATTTTGCTTTGACTTACCTGGGAAAGTTTTTAAAGGTAACTTGGAAGCATGAAGCACTGGATTGGCTGACCTGACATAGGAAGATTCAGCAACTTTTCATCTATTGCCTGCTGTCCTTTGGGTCAAGTACTTCCCTGGGATGGAGAGCGCTAGAGGGATTGAGCAACATGTCAAATTGGAAGCCGCTCTGCTTTGGGTCATCCAGAGACACCAGCACTCAAGTTGGCTACTAAGACAACGCCCCTGTGCCGGCTCATGGTGACTGAGCCTTGTTTGGTATTGAAATCCACCAGGATGAATAATGACATCCTGTGCCTTGTCCCCCCGGGAGAGCAAAAGGAACTAGGAAATAGTCAGAGTCATAGAAATGTAGCTCCAGTTGGGGAATTTTTCAAGGGCTATTTGTCCAAGGTGAGAATACAACAATAATCCTAAACTCGAGACTACAATGATGAAGGAATCTCCTGCAACCCACCACCTCCCCATTCTAAATGTATTCAGTTCCTCAAACCATCAGACCTTAAGACTAACCCACCAAGAAAAAGCGGTATTGTACCACTATTTTTCAAGCACTGCACGAGCCCACTTTTCAACCACAATCTGCTGTCCCATTGAGCCCAGGCCGGAACTAGGGCAATGGCAGAGGAGGTAGAGAGAAGTGAATGGAGGAAAGACTGACAACGATGGGTTGTGTATGTGGCCAGGAAGTCAGGGTGATGTAAAAGAAGGTATCAAAGATAATTCCTCAATTTCTGAGTGGAATGATGAGGTTTTTATTGAGATAGGAATGCAGGAGGAAGACTAGATTTGGAAGAGAAAGACCATGATGGGGAAGAATCAGAAAAGAGAAGCGTCCTGAAAACAGAGGAATGGAAAGAACTGATGGAGGCCAGATCCAGAGGAGAGTGTAAGGAACAACAACTCAGCATGTAGGCTGAGAGTTAACCTTAGAGAGAGAAAGCGTGGACACGCCTCCTCTAAAGTAGAAAACACATTGCTCCAAGCTAGGAAACTCCTTCCTTAGAGACAGGGAACCAACATTTACTGATGGTTTTGCATGTACCTAGCATGATGCTTCAGCGCTTTCTCATGTTAGGATTCTTTAAAGCGAGAACGGGCTATCATACGACGGCCTTTATTTTCTTTGTGTCTACAGGACAAGGGTGCTGGCTAAGTTTTTAAAAATAGAGATCAGATTAAAAGAGGGATACATTTGGGGGTATGCAATGGGGAAGGGGAAAGGGAAATGACTAAGGGTTTTCAAAAATGAGGAATGCCAAATAGTAATGAGAGCTGGATATGCATAGGTGAATGTCTTAATTTTTTTTTTAGACAAACTAAATGCCATGTCGACATAATCCAGGCTCTATAGCAATCAGACTGGAAAATTGTTTTCTTCATTCTTCAAATGGTTATATTCTTTAAAAGCTAGGCTAAAAAAGAACTGAGAAAATAGAAGTCACTGGCATATTTCTGAGCCACTGCTGGAAAGTATGGAGGATTCTTCAAGCCACGCCCTTCCCAAGTCAATGGGCTAAAGGCCAGTCTGTGTGACATTGGCTCAGACACCCTGCAGCATTCCCAGGGGTTTCATCGTACGATTTAGTAACTCTGGTGGCAGGATCCCTGCATAACTCCATGAGCTCTCCTCACAGGTGTTATGTGAATCTCTGAGCTGTACCGTACAAAGGAATAAAAGCCCATCTACTCCAATTGACTGAAACTGTTACATAGTTGGGCAAAAGTAATTATAATAGTCCCTCTTTTAATGCCCAGTAGAACAAGTAAGCTTATTCAATTTAACAAGCATTTACCAGGCACCCCTCAGTGGGGAGCATGCTGCTGGGCACTGGGGGACACTGTGATGATGATGATGATGATGATGACAACGATAGAGGCTAAGCTTCCTGGAGGGCTTCCTGTGCACCAAGCAGTGTCCTAAGCTCCCTACATGCATCCATCTCAGTCCTTCTAACAAACCCCTGAGGTAGGTCTAATCCCATAGTACAGAAGCAGATGAGGCATTCCAGTTGCTCTGTCACTCTCTCTGCTCCCCGGAGGCTCAAGGCAGGAAGGATCAAGCCTGGAGGGAAAGCTTCTTGTCTGTCTCTTGCCGCTCCCCCTCTCCCTGGAAAAGTGGGAGCCAGGAAGTGGCGCTCAGAAGTTACCAGGGAAATAAAGTAGTCTTTTATAGAAAGCCTGGATGTTGAGAAAATAAAGCAATCCTTTATTTTCATATCGGATCCTATGAAAACATATCAGATCGGATTATCTTGGTCGTCGTAAAAATGTATTTAGAAGGGTGACAAACAGCCTTGTAAAAAAAAAGTTGCCTTTTGATTGCTGATTGTTTGGGTTAATGGGTAACTGCTGGGGCAGCCATATACACAAGACAACCTCTTTTTTTAAGAAACCTTAAGATGTCTAACAGAAGTGTGAGTGCTTCTAACGAGAACATGGAGTGAATGTGTAAAACAGCATGTACGAAAACATTCTATTGTGATAATTCATATTTTATTTGAGTCTCTTCCAATTAAAAACAATGAAATTATGTCTACTGAGAAACATCCAGAAACATTGTATATTTATGTCCCAAGACAATTTTAGGAGCTTCTCTATTACTAAGATTTTTAAGAATCATTTCTGTATTGGAACCATTCTTTCACTAAAACATTTACCTATCATTCCATTTAATTGCTAATATTGGATTTCTTTTAAGCCCACCAAAAAAAACAACAATAACAACAGAAAACATGTCAGCTACCACTCGCAGCCTCAAGAGTATATACAAATCTGTTATACCATCCTTGGAGGAAAGCTTGTAAATGTTTTAAGTGTTTATGCCGAGTTTATTAACATTATTTAAATAGTGATATAACCAGTGCTGATTTGCCACCACTACCTTGGATATATTTAAACATTTTTATAACTTGGCTCCGCATTCCAGTTTTATCTCTAAAATTCATGCTTTTAGGCTCAATTTATGCCTGTCAACAAGTAATGATCATAGATGTGAGCTGGCTCATAATCCAGAGGTACTAGGTTACAATGTGTTACCATGGAAACTGTGTTTTATTGCATTTTCTCTTCTTGATTTAAGGCATTTGACAATCATAGCAACTGTTTGCCAGTCTTCCCACATCATAAAAAATTCAAAAACACAAACAAGCAATAAGGGGGGGAGAAAAGAACAGAGTGTGTGTGTGTACGGTGGGGGGTGCGGGGGGGGGGGGGATCTTCTACTGTTCTCGGACCTCACTAGGAACATAAAAAAGAAAAGACAGCCTTGTAGTTAACATGGGCCTTTCGTGAATAGTTTATCTCTCAGAAAGTCCAGGCGTGTTGGAAAATGCAATCAGTGGTTAGTCATGGAATGGACCTGTCTGCCTGTGGTTCATTTTGTTTATTGCATCATATATCTTTTATGATCCCTGGGACTTTAGCCTGAAACAGCATTTTCTTTAACAAGAGCCATGTTTCCTTTAACGCTGTTTATTGCATCGGAAACATTACTCTTTGAAATCATGGTACATTTTCTATCGAGCAAAGGTCTGCAACCAAATCTTGCATGAATGTGTTTATTCAGGACCTAGAGTTTAAAAAAAAAGAAAAGAAAAGAAAAGAAAAAAGGCCAGTTCATGTAGCATTAATCACTTTGCCAGTGTTCAGCTGAGGTCATTGCCACATTCCTCGCAGTATTAAGACGAGTCGAGATTAATCACGTGCACTAAACCTTGGACGGGAGCACGTGAAAGGGATCTCAAGCTGGACATTTCTTACAAGACAGAGAAGGGACTGTGGCAAATGGGCTTACTGGGCTGCAGCTTGTCTTTTTACTGCCTGTGGTCCACACAGCCACAGTGAATGTGTAGGCTTCCTTTTTCCTATTGCTGGGAGTTTATAGGTCAAATTTAAGGTCTTTCTGCGCATTCAACAGGAAGACTCGTTCAGGAAACTTTTTTAGTATGTGCTAACCACCAGGCACTGGCTGGGCTCTGTCCATACAAAGATGAATGAGGCCCATTCCTTCCCCTCCTGCCTCCCCCAAGAAGCGCACGGTCCACCCAGGAAGGCCGGGTCCAGATGTGCACAGTCTGCATAGAGGCAGGCGGGGATGATTAATTGTGATGGGAAGTCAGGAAAGACTGTACTGAAGTAACTTTACAGGGGAGAGAGGGGAAACAGTCAGCCAGAGGGAACAACGAAGGTCTAGTGAGTGTCCTCAGACTAATCATTGATTTAAGGGGCCCCTGGGGAAGAGCTGAAGGGAGCAGCAGAAGATGAGGTACAGTAAGTTGGGGCCAGATTACACGTTTCTGAACATATTCTTTTTGTTTGTTTGTTTTTTGTTCATCTTTACCTGAGAATATTTTTTCCATTGTTTTTTTAGAGAGTGGAAGGGAGGGAAAGGGAGAGAAAGAGAGGGCGAGAGAGACATATTGATTGGTTGCCTCTGGCACATGCTCTGACCAGGCCAGGATGGAACCTGCAACCCAGGTACATGCCTTTGACTGGGAATTGAACCTGTGATCCTTCTGGGCTCAGGCCAAGACTCTAACCACTGAGCAACCTGCCAGGGCTGTACTTGGTTCTCAACCTTCTGGCCCTTTAAATACAGTTCCTCATGTTGTGACCCAACCATAAAATTATTTTTGTTGCTACTTCATAACTGTAATGTTGCTACTGTTATGAATCACAATGTAAATATCTGATATGCAGGATGGTCTTTGGCAACCCCTGTGAAGGGGTCGTTCGACCACCAAAGGGGTCACCAACCCACAGGTTGAGAACTGCTGATCTAAAGGCAATGAGAAGTCTGTGAAAAATTCCAAGTAGGAAAATTTGAGTACTGAGATTGTATTAGAAACCGATTGAGATTTGGGTTGAGGGCAGGTAAGCACTAAAATCACTGTCTTCAAAGAGGAGGAGAAAGTCGTCCCAAAAAGTGATAACAAATGAAATTTTACCATAGAATAGAACAAGAGAATATTTCATGGAACCAGATGTAACAGGAATAGTCTACTGAGTTCCTGAAAGAAGCCAAAGGGTAGATCATGGAGAAAAGGACCCTGAAATGATTCAGAGGGATCTAGCTGGGTTGGATGTGCAGGTGATAATGCCACTCATCAGAGCATCCGAGGTCATGGGAACATTAAAATGCGATTTCTATTAGGACGTTGGACAAATAGATGGCACAATAGGACTGGATAAAGTGATTTGAAGGTGATTAAGTTACACTTGGTTGTTAAGTCATGGGGGAAGATGAGAATGGCTACGAGCAGTAGGTTAGAACAAGATGGAAAGTGGTCTAGGGAAGAGTTTCTGAGAAAGAAATTACTTCTCATTTGTATGATAGTTTTTACAATTGAGAAACAATAGTAGAAGCTTGAGGAATTTTATGTTTTTCTCTACCTAAATGAAAAGTAAAATTGGCACATAAAATAATACTTTCTAAAAGAGAGAGTTTTAAGAATAATTATTAGATTAAACATATTTTACCACTGGTTGCTTATATGTACATAATTCAATCTGTATTTAAGATGCTAGTGAGTTGAGATTTAGAGAGTAATGTTTCATATAAGAGGCTAACATTATTTTGAACCATTGCAGCTTTAAATGTTCATAATATGCATATTTAAATATGTTCTTATATTGTATGTGACAGATTTACATACATCCCATCTCACCATCATACACTTCCACTAGATTTATTTATTTTAAAAATACATTTTATATTCCCATAAAAAATGAGAAATTAAATCATAAAAGCAAAGTTGGTGTTTGTAGTCTAACTTGTACTCCTACAAAACAAACAAAATACACAAAAATCAGTGTTCACAGCTGTTTTTCACTGTTGACTATAGAGAAAAGGCCCAGTTAAGAGCTTAGTCTTTGCTCATGAAACCTTGCATTTCACAGACTAAATTTTCCTAACAACCTATGTATAACAAATGCAGGATACAAAACTGTTACTTTCTAGTAGAGCAGAAGGTTGAAATTGTATCATCTATGCTTGACCTCACCTGCATTAATATTGAAAATGTAAGAACTAGTTATCATCCAGTGGCAAAACCACACTTGATGAGTGGATCTGAAATGATGACACAGTCCTTGCGTTTAAGAAATCAATTCTCTGGGTGATAAATCTCAGGTGCTTTTGTGACTGGTGCCCTGTACTACTCCAGAGGGAACGTTCACACACAGGCTACAGCATAGCCCTGGAGCAAACCCAACAGCCAGTTGGTATCTCCATCTCCCTGCTCAGTGATTGGCTCAGAGATTGACATGTGACCCATGCAAAGCCGATGAGAGGTGAGGACGTGTTCCTTCTAGGATGTTTGCTGGAACTTCTCTCTTCCTGAGAGTAACCCAAAGGAGCCCATCTTCCTTCTGGATTATGGGGTGTGAGGCTGAGGTCTGCGGCTGCCTCTGGGGTCTGACACTATCACCTGGCATTGTTTAGTTCCAACATGTGGAGCTTGTGAGGAGGTGGACAGAGCAGGGGCAGGAAGCCCCAGGCCCTTAGGGACACCATAGGAGCAGTGGAGCGAGCCTCTCACAAGGCCAGGACTTAACTCACTGGCATAAGCCCATATATTCCCTTTTGTTGTTGTTGTTCATTTGTTTGTTTAAGTCTGGTTGAATGGGATTTGTGAGTAGCATTTATTTATGTATGTTTTTATTAAAGTATAGTTGACATACAATATTACATTACTTTCAAGTGTACTACTTAGTTATTCCACACTTACACAGTTTATGATGTGATCACTACCACAAGTCTAGTAGCAACCAGCTATCACCATACAAATGTTTTTACTGTGATGATATTGTTGATTATTGAGTGGGATTTCTTGTCACAATTGCAAGAATCCTGATACAGTCACCAACACTAACATGTCCCCTAGATGTAGCTTTTATGCCTAGTCAGGTATCTACTGGTCATGTTCTTTCGATGTGTGTTCCAGTTGAGGGTCAGTGAGAGAATGGAGAAGCTCAGCCTCTCTGAGCACTTGACCTCTAAGTGCAGAAGGGAGCCAACTGCTTCCCAATCCAGCAGTGCTCATTCAACCTGAGTGGAGATGGTGACAAAGAGAATGGATATTAAAAAAAAAAAGTGTTTAACATTCAAATCTAACCTCCCAAACGACTCAACACTATCCTCCTAGATTTGGAGGTCTTTTTGCTTTTTATATCCTCAGTGACACATAGGAAGGTGCTTAGCATTTATGCAATGCTTGATAAAGTTTTGCTTTAAATGCGTTTTTATTGTGGTCAAATACACATAGCATACATTTACCACTTTAGCCATTCTAAGTGTCCTGTTTAGGGGCATTAAGTGTATTCACAATGTTGTGTGACCATCACCACTGTCCAGGTCCAGAGCTTTTTCACCATCCCAAACAGAAGCTCTGTGCCTATTTAATACTACCCCCTCCCTTCTCCCTGCAGCCCCGGTAACCTCTATTCTACTTCCTGTCTCTAGAATTTGCCTATTCTAGGTAGTTCATACAAGTGGCATTACACAATATTTGTCCTTTGTGTCTTACCTCATTTAGCATAATATTTTCAAGGTTTACACATGTGATAGCATAAAGGTTTGCTTTTAAATGTATTCTTCTCCCTTATACTCCTAAGAGTATATACTTTCTGCTATTCAAAAAATAACATAAATATTGAATCAATTTTTTAAAAAATTTTAGAACATACTCAGGAACTGGCACTTATTTAGGACCCATGAGGTAGTACTCACAAGCCTAACAGTTATGTTGCTTTCAAAGCACCAGAGTTGCAACATCACATGGCATTGTACGTAGACTATGATGCCAGTTTTCTCTGACACAAAGCCCATCCTTTTCCCGTTTTTGGCTTTTTTTCCACATTAAAATGTTGCAGATACTCCAAATCAGAGTAGGTTTAACCCTAAGTCTATTCCTACTTTTTGAATAGCTTTACATTTTCCAGAACAATAGATGTATCCTTCTAATTATGTTTTATCTGTGCTGATATAAAAACTAGCTCACTGTAGCTGGGGTTCACTTAAATCTTTGGCTTGGGGCTACCCTACAGAAACCTGCTGAGTGACGGATAGTCATACCTGGGGACTCAGCTTTCTGTGTCCAGACCAGAGGTCACCACACAACCAACACACACATACACAGTTTGCTATGTGTCTGAATGCCTGCCATGCTTCCCACACATTAAATGTTCAATATATTTGCCCTGTACACGTGGTATCCTTGGTTTCTCAGAAAGGATCTAGGCTCAGACCTGAGTGCTGATGGACAGCCATGACCATACTTCAGCACCTACAGAACCAGTGCACATTTTGGGGAGAGGTGCCTCTTCTGCCCTCTAGAATCCCTTCACATTCCCTTTTCTTATCCCTTTACAAACAATTAAATGCCCAATGACTTGTGATTTTCCAGTTGCTTATCATTATGGCAGAGTTCACCGTTCCTCCTGCCCCTCTGTGCTACCATCCGGCCACCCCAGCAGCCTGAGAGCAGAAGGACCAGGGCCGCGTCCCAGCTCAAATCCTGTGTGATTGTCTGGAGGCTTCTAAAAAGCGATGGAAAAACTCATCTGGCAAAGATATTTTGTTTTCTAGAGGCAGAAAAAAGTGGGTCAGAGGTTTACTGTATAACATTGCTCAATTTAACAAGCAAACCGCATTGCCACATATCCAGTTATGAGAACCATTTCCCTAAGTTTGGATCATCACTAAATGTGCAATCATGCATTGCATTCTTCATGCACATATAATTTTACCTTGTTGGTGGCTCCTTTGGGACACTTCAGGGAATAGTGTCTGTACTGGACAGCAAACAGGCAGTGCTGTTAGCAGCCCTGGCTTGGAATCCCACTCCAACACTTGACTTCTTGTGAGATTGTGAGCAACTCTCTGAACCTCCCTCCAGCATTTAGGTATTTATTACCAGGTAACAAAGCAGCCTCGAATTTAGTAGAATTGAAACAATAACAATCTTTTGGGTATGGTTCAAAAGTTTGCACTGGGCTCTGCTGGGCAGTTTTCTGGTCTCTTCTGAGTTAACCATGCAAAGAAGGTCACACAGTGGCTTGAATTA
>NW_006291231.1:3613046-3619777 GCF_000327345.1 Myotis davidii
TACCCAGCCACACACCCACTCAACTCCCCTATTCTCCAGTTTTCAGATTTCTACCTTTTCTCAGCATATCATTGGCAATGTGTCACATATCTTGCTGAAATTAAGATGTCCAATGTTTATAGCATTCCATTTTATACCTACCTATTTAATCAACCCATTTTGAAAATAATTGATCATGGCTTGTTTTCATCTTCTTATTGACTGATCTGCAGCTGTACCTACACCTGGATCCACCTTCTTTATCTTACCTCTAAAAAGAGGGTGTTTTCAGGAGAAAATAGCCCTCATTCAGTCTGTGTTCCACCGCTCTATTAGGATTCCTATCATCTCAAATCTTCTTGCATTCCCTCTCTTCTGTAATATTTCTTCCTTCTCCATTAGACCGTAGCCATAACCACTGCACTATTGGTTCTAAAACCTGGTTTTGTGTCAAAATCGCCAAAAGGGCTCATTGAAACACAGATTGCTGCATCTCACCCCCAGAATTACTTACTCGACAGGTCTGAGGTAGGCGGCAATACTCTGCATTTCTAACAAGTTCCCATCTGATGCTGAGCCTGCTGGTCTGAAGACCAACCTAATATATCCCATTTCATTAAAACAACAACACTCCCCTGATTTCATAAACACCTCCAAAATTGGTGCTCCAGTTTTCTCTTCCTCTTCATAGACAAACTTCCTCAGAACATTATCTAATCTCACAATCTCCATTTTCTCACCTTGTGTTCACCTGACACTAGGGGAACATTTTTCAGCAAGTTCACCAATGGTTTTCTTATTGCCAAACCCAAAGGTCATTTGTCTGACCTACTCTATTCTATTGCTATGCTTCATTAAGAATGGTTTTCTTAAAATTCTTTTCTTCTAATAGTTTCCCAGGTACCATGTTCTTTCATGCTTTGCCTCCTAATTCACTGATTGCCTCCTATACTCTCTGGCTGGCTCCCCCCACTTCACCCAAATTCTAAATGCTGGAGTGCTCCAGGCTTAGTTGTAGACTCTCTTCTTCATCGCATTCTCTCCCTAGGCGATCTTACCTAGTACCATGGTTTTAAATAGCACCAATTCTACATTTACATATGCCTATTAGCCAAGACCTTTCTCTTCAACTTTAGATATATATGCAAGTGGAGATCCAACATACACATCAAATGTCTCTCAAGCTTCTCAAAGTTAAATCGCTATCAGTTTAAACCTAGTCCTCTCCCAATTATCCCTGTAGTGGGTAGAATTATGGCCCTCCCAAAGATGTCCACTTACTAATTCCTGGAACCTGTGAATGTTACCTTTTGTGACAAAAGGGACTTTGCAGATGTGATTAAGTTTAAGGACCTTGAACTGGGAAGATTATCCTAGATTCTCTGGGAGGGCCCAATGCAATTCTTAAAAGCAGAGAAATTTTCCCAACTATGGAGAGTGGGAGATGTGATGATAGGAGGAAGCTCAGAGAGATAAGATGCAAAAGAAATGTTATGAGATAAGCCAAAAACTGTGGATAGTCTTTAGAAGCCAGAAATAGCATGGAGACAGACTCTCCCCTAGAGCTTCTACAACTGGACACAGTGCTGCTGACACTGGATTTCATCTAGCCCAGTGCAATTCATATTGCACTTCTGACCTATAGAACTGTAAGATAGTACATTTGTGTTGCTTTAAGCTGCTAAATTTGTGGTAATTCATTACAACAGTAATACTTAATCCTCATCTCTGGAAATGGCACCAACATTGCCCAGGCCAAAACCTTAGGGGTCATCCTTGATGCCTACCCAACCCAACAACAGGTCCTGATGTTCCACATCCAAATAGATCTTGAATCTCCATCTCCTCTGCCAATATCCTCACCCAGGCCATCATCATCTTGTATCTGGACTTCTGCAGTCCCCTGCTGCATCATCGTTTGTTTCTATACTGGCCCCCCTCAGACAGATTCTTCACTTGTCAATGATCTTTTGAAAAAATGCACGTCACTCTCTGCTTAAAACTCTCATCACTTCTCTGCTTAAAACTTTTCAAAGTCTTCCTATCACAATTAGAATAAAACCCAAATTTCTGCATGTGGCCTACAAGGTCTTCCATGACCTGGCTCCTGCTTATCTCACTGATATTACCATTTACATTTACCCTAACTCATTTTGGTTTCATATTGGACTGATTTCTGTAACATGACAAACTCATGAACAAGAAAATAAACAAAGGAGGCAGATAACTCTAGATAGTGATCATGGCCTAAACAAATTCTGATCATGTCGTTCAACTGGTACATGATGTGTCAGCAAGTTCCTATTGCTGACTAAGAGAAACACCAACCAATGTCTCAATCAGGCGTTCCAACCCTACTTAATAAGATCTGAATGGCTCTTATCCCACACTCTTCCCATTTCTATGCCCTACTGTCCTAGCTAACAAAGAGGAGGGAATAAGTTTAGTTTTCCCAATAATGTTATGTCCAAATATTACTGCCTCCACTTCATTGAGAAAGAAGAAAGTTCCTTTTCAAGATGGCTGCAATATTTCCTCCTATTCCCATACCAGTGCTTTTTTTGCAAAGTGACTTTGCCTTTCCTTCCAGCCAGAGGTAGAATTTATTTCTGCACCCCTTCAATCTGGGCTCAGAAGAGACCAGAAAACTGCCCAGCAGAGCCCAGTGCAAACTTTTGAACCATACCCAAAGGATTGTTATTGTTTCAATTCTACTAAATTTGGGGCTGCTTGTTACCCGGTGATAAATACCTAAATGCTGGAGGGAGGTTCAGAGAGTTGCTCACAATCTCACAAGAAGTCAAGTGTTGGAGTGGGATTCCAAGCCAGGGCTGCTAACAGCACTGCCTGTTTGCTGGCCAGTACAGACACTATTCCCTGAAGTGTCCCAAAGGAGCCACCGACAAGGTTAATCTTCCTCCCATGTATGACTTTTTATTTTTCAAGTCTGAACTTACATATTATCTCTTAAGGAGGCCTTCATTAATCCCTTCAGCTGAAGTACCCCCACACCACTGACTTAGTCATCCTTTGCCAGATAACCGTGTCTGTAATTATGACTTTGTTTGCTCCGTTTGTTTTCTTCATCCTCTCCCACCCCCAACTAGAACGCAAGCCCCATGACCCTTGCCTAGCTGATTCAGCATTCTATCCCTGGCACTACCTCACTGCCTGACACACAGTCAATGGTAAACAGAGGCTCCTCAAAGTCATGCATGAATGAGCTGAGTGAATCGAGTGAATGGTGCCATCACAGTTTTCTTCATTGAGGTGAAATACACAAAATATAAAATTGACAATTTTAAAGTGAATAATTCAATAGCATTTAGTATATTCACAATGTTGTTTACCACCATCTAATTTCACAATATTTTCATCACTCCAAAATAAAACCCTTTACCCATTAAACAGTTCCATCCCATTCTCTTCTCCCTGAATTATCCCTCCCACCACAGCCCCTGACAACCACCAACCACCATTTTGCTTTCTATACCTATGGATTTACTTATTTCCTATATTTCATGTAAATGAAGTCATATAACATTAGGCGACTGTTTGTATCTGTCTTCTTTGCTTAGTATAATGTTTTTTGAGGTTCGTCCACATAATAATATGTGTCATTATTTTGTTCCTTATGATAGCTGAGTAATATTCCACTGAGTGTGTGTGTGTGTGTGTGTGTGTGTGTGTGTGTGTGGTAGCAATTTGTTTATCCACTCACCTGTGATAGACATTTAGGTTGTTATCACTTCTTTGCTATTGTGAATAGTGTTACTGTCAACAATCGAGCACATTGGTTTTTAACAGATCACAATCCCATTTTGGCATTTGGGATTTAAGCAGTGATTTCTAGACCATAAGCCTCATTTTGTTCTTACTTGTTTCTGATTTTCTACGTATCTCTCACACCCCGGGATTTCTTAGAGTCATTGAGAGTAGCTTTATGATCATAGCTGCTTAATTATCATAGAATTCATTATCATATTGTTTACTCTATAGATTCATACAGCAGGCTCCCAACTTAATAGGGCTGGTAGGCGGGAAGAGATTAAGGAGAAGAGTGGTAGGTGTAATTAAAATTATGATTTTTTAAAAACATGCACATTACAAGATAATCAATGTGCTCATCCAGCGATAAACTCTGTTTCCCTCAGAAGTGTTAGGAGCTGCCAGCGCTTTCTGAATTAAGCACTTGGAATCCCTTGGTGGTATGTTCAATGCCATCTCCAGTGTTAGGAAATTTTAATCCGCAATTAGATATATATTAAGCCATTAAAATATCATTGCATTTTAATGATTTGAATCTATGAAAATATGTAAATTAGTAATGGCTTATTAAACTTTACAGTTTCGGGTTATTGTACAAAAAAGGATCTGTACATATAAAATGTTAGGGGGGAAAGCCTTTTGTGTATTTTATTACATGACTCTTCAGTGAGGCTGACAACAATGAACATGTTCTTGCAATTAATTTTTAAAAATAAATATGTTAGCTATTATGAATAGAAACGATTTCCCTGAAAGCTGAGTGCAAATAGTTGTGTAGGTCTCAGCACTTTATCTTGATCCCTGGCACTCTATTTTGTGCTTTGGAAAGCTCTACTCAATTCAAAACATAAATTTGGAAAAGGCTTCCTCCCTGGAACCCTCTGAAAGCTGTAGTTATGGTGGTTACTTAAATATTATTTCCATAGCTACGCTGGCTTCTAGCCACGGCTGAAATGCATATCAACAAGCCTGGTGTGAAAATGGGAAGGGAGGGGAGAGGAGAGGAGGCAGAGGACACTAATTTTCCTTCTTCTGAGTAGGAGGTATAATGTCTTTATAAAGTAATAATTAAAAGAAAAACAATTACAGGAACCTTATCTGGACCATGCAGCTGTACTTCCTCCCTTTGCATTAGCAGTGTTTCGAAGGTTATGACAAACCATGAAAATGGCATCTTTAGAGGAATTTTATTCCTTTTCCTATGATTTGATTGAGACAGACAGCTACATTTTGTGTATATATAATTAGGCAGGAAAATAGGCTTTGAAGGCAGGTTTCCATTTAGTATGTGAGTCACACACACAACAGCCTTTCAGTCAACAGCCAAAGACTGATCTTTTTAATGCCTCAACTCGCTCAACATGTTTTCTGAATGCTACATCTTGCACTGAGGGGGAAAAGGGAGAGGGAAAAAAATCAGCTTTTGCCCGTATTTCTTTCTTTTTTTTTTTCATCTTCTTTCCAAAGGAAAAACAATCTGAAAAGCCAATCTAGGAAGTCTTTGGTGATTTAACCTTACGACAAACTGATTTTTATCGTCCTTTTTCCAGATAGTGGCAGGGGCACCAGCGACCGCTGCACCAGCCCTTGGCGTATCTAATCCCTCTCATAAAAGGCCATTGTGGCAGTAAAACTGAGACCAATGGCTTTTTCATTCTCCACCTCTCCGCTCTCCAAAGTAATGGCACTGGGTCTCCTCCTCCTGCTTTTTCTTTTCAGATGCATAGTTCCCCCTTTAACAAGGTTTTTTTAAAAGGGGGGGGGGCAGGGCGGAGGAGAAACACAATCCCATTTTCTTCCTGCGTGCTGTGCCCATATGTGGCACTAAGTGCTTTTCTTTTTTCTGAACTTAAATTAGGAAGAGCATTTGAGATGCAGCCCGTTTTATGAAAGAGATTTTCCTCTGAGGTTTTGAGCACAATGAGAACAACCCTGGGTGTACTTTCTGTTCTCGCCATAGAAATCAGGCCCATCAACTGTGCATCGCCAGGCCTTATCTGATTAAAAAGCAGCCGCCTATTAATCGCTCTCCTTTCATCTCACTGTACACCATTTGCTATCTCCCGCCCCATTCTGGCAAACCCAGAGATGGAGAGGAATAATATCCAGCTACGTGGCTGATTTATGCAAGTGATAGTTTGTGTTTGTAGAATGCCTTTCATCTGAAGACCTCAAAGGGCTTTACGGACATTATCAAGCCGACGGGGCCCAGCTCCCAACATAAAGGGCGCAGGATGGCCATCGTCATGTAAACCTGTTTCTAGAGTGACCAGTACCCTGTAACCACCAGAGATGAACGAGGATCTCATTTTTGATGTGAAATTCGATGCCCATGCAGGAATTTCCATTTCCAGTTCAGGCCCCATCACAAGATAAACCGCTCGGTATTCAATTTACCTCCTGAGATGTCCCCCTGGGGAGCCTGCTCCCCGGGACGCAGGGCTTTACATGACAGGCAGGTGTATATATTTCTCCAATTGGCCTAATCTAATCAAGCGGGGCATGATTTATATGTGCAAAATGTTGCCATGCTAAATAATTCAAAATGAAACGCCTTCCCTCGTTGCGCTACAAATAGATGTCAATCTGCATTTGATGTTGCCCGCGTCCCATAGAGAGTTCAGACAGACGGAAGGAAAAGATATTCCTTGTTCTGGATCTGAGGAGAAGCTCTGGGGACAGCTCTCCTAACCCGAACTGAACTGGGCCCAAACGGAATGAAATCTTTCAAGGTGGACTGTTCTTGCTGCTTCTGCTGTTGGGAGTAGGAGTAGCTTCCATTGAAGACTGTGGTAATGATCAGGATGTCTATGTACATCTCATTAAAGAGACTTCACTTGTTGTAAGAGATGTGTGTGTCCAGGGGCGAGGCCCCCCTAAAAAATCTGCTTCACCTCCTAACAGTCCCCTCATTTTGCTGACTTTTATAGTCCTCTTCACATTTCTCCCTCATTTCTACCTCACACTCTCCCTCACTCCAAACT
>NW_006291231.1:3619798-3622004 GCF_000327345.1 Myotis davidii
CTCTTTCCCCCAACCTGTGAAGTTTCAAAGATTTTCCCCCACGAAAACAATATCTTGAGCAAGTTTTTCATTGCAGTGCATCTCAAATAAGAGCACACAGCTTGCATTCATCATGTCCATGCTGATCTTATAGACACAATAGGGCGCCAGTTTGTAAAAATAAGACGTCCACATTTCCATAGCACTGTGCTTCTGAACTTCAGCCATGGTTTGCATTGACAGTGTCCTCCCCTATCTGTGGGTTTGCTTGCCACAGTTTCAGTGACCCTCGGTCTGAAAATACTACATGGGAAATTCCAGAAATAAACAATTCATATGTTTTACATATTGCATGCTGTTCTGAGTAGCATGATGAAGTCTCACATGTCTCATGCTGTCCCCGCCCGTGATCTGAATCATCCCTTTCTCCAGGTACCATGCTGTGCTCACTCCCCGCCCACTAGGCACTCGGTAGGCATCTTGTTCAGACTGATTGTGGCGGTATCACAGCGCTTGTGTTCGAGCTGCAGCACAGTGCCCATGCATTCGCCTCACTTCATCTCATCACCTAGGCGCCGTATCATCTCACATTATCACAAGAAGAAGAGTGACTACAGCACAATATGAGATTTTGAAAGAGAAACTACACCACATAACTTTTATTAAGGTATATTGTTATAATTGTCCTATTTTATCATGAATTGTTTATCTCTTACTGTTCCTAATTTATAAATTAAACTTTATCATAGGTATATATGTATAGGGAAAAAAACATGGTATATATGAGGTTCAGAACTATTTTCAATTTCAGGATTCCACTGGGGGGTCTCAGAACGTATCCCTGATGGATAAGTGGAGACTACTGTATGTCAGGCAATATTTCCCAATTGGAACCTCTTGGCTTATGAAAATGAAATGGCAACATTATGAAAATGATGTCAGCCAATATTGGGAGTTCCTTGATAACTTCAGAATGCCATTTTACTAGTATGTTATCAACTTAGCTTAATTTTTTCAATGGATATGATAAAACAAAGGAAATTTATGTCCTATACCTGTATTTATAAGCTAACCTGAACACAGCTGTCAGTTATTCCATCGATCTTTTTTTTTTTTATATTTTATTGATTATTTACAGACAGGAAGGGAGAGAGATAGAGAGTTAGAAACATCGATGAGAGAGAAACATCGATCAGCTGCCTCCTGCACATCTACTGAGGATGTGCCCGCAACCCAGGTACATGCCCTTGACCGGAATCGAACCTGGGACCTTTCAGTCCGCAGGCCGATGCTCTATCCATTGAGCCAAACCAGTTTCGGCTTCCATCGATCTTTAACAGCTGACTAGGATCCCAGCGTGTGTGACCATGAGAGAGGCTGTAGCCAGTGGCCAAGAGAGTGAAATAGGCCCTCCTCCCGTGCATCCCTTGGTCACACAGAACCAAGACAGGATTCCTTTCTCTGGGGCTGGCTCTCTTTCGAAGGGCAGTGCTTAGTTATTATTCCCTTTAGTGGAAGCCTATTTGGGGTGCTTATTTTAAACAAAATTCAGAGGAATATTCTACATTTAGGAAAGGAGACTTTTATTGATTTTTAATGAAGGAGTGGGGGCAGCCAGAGTGTTAAATTCCTCCTGTCCCCATCACGTTCCCTCACACCATCCTCTTCTATTTTCTTCAAAGCATGTCTTATTATCTGAGATTATCACACTTATTTACCTGTTTACTTACTTATTTTTCAACTTCACTAGAATATAAACTCCATGACAGCAGGGACCTTGATGCATATAACAGATATACCTTGGGTTCCTATAACAGAGCTTGGCACACAATGGGTATTTGTTGAAGTAATTCATGAATGAATATTGGTAATACGGCGAATGTCCAGAAATAGCTTCTTCTAAACAGATATATAACATTTGATAGATTTTTTATTCTATAATTCTATATTTAAATAATGTAGACATGACCTGATTATTTTTATTATTGTTTCTTATAAGTATCAATCCATTAGAATAATACCTGGAGAAAGGGATGATTCACATCACGGGTGGGGACATTGTAAGCTAATGTCCATTGATTCTCTACATGCACTTTATCATACTATACTAAAGATGAAAAATCATATGCATATAAATGACACTGAATTAGTGCCAGATACTAATGTGAAGTTAGAATTCTGAAACAAAGTTTAGTCTAGGTTCTGGATAGCTTACAGTGATCAAATT
>NW_006291231.1:3622878-3633602 GCF_000327345.1 Myotis davidii
ATTCTTTGTGACTTTGAGGCTCTTTCATGGTTTGTACCATACTACCTATGTTAATAAATAGTGATTTTCAACCTTTTTCATCTCATGGCACACATAAACTAATTATTAAAATTCTGCAGCACCAAAAAATATATATTTTGCTGATCTGACAAAAAAAGGTATAATCTGATTCATTCACACTGGACAGTTGTGTTGGCTGTTGTTAATTTTTTATTTGCCAACCTAAGGGAAAAGAGGTCAGTGCCCCTGACTAGTCAGGTATTGCATGTTTTAAAAATTCTTGTGGCACACCGGTTGAAAGTTGCTGTTCTACCTTTATGTCTTCATTATCTGTGTCCTAAGGTCTTGCTTCAGATAGCCTGTTCTTTCCTTTAGAATTTGTCTGGCTCAGTTTTGCTCTTTTATTAGAATCAATTATTCAATAAATGTACCTTTACTCATGGATGTCCATGAGGTTCATTTAGTCTTCTAAGATTGTATTGAAAGTATTACATATGTCCCCCTTTTCCCCCATTGACCTCTTCTAGCCCACCCTGTCCCCTGCCCCAGGCCTTCACCGCCCTATGGCCTGTGTGTCCATGGGTTATGCATACATGCATACAAGTTCTTTCGTTGATCACTTCCCACCCATCTACCCATCCCCGCTTTCCCTCTGAGATTCCACGGTCTGTTTTATGCTTCTGTTTCTGGATCTATTTTGCTCATCAGTTTATTTTGTTCATTAGATGGAATCCCAGGTTCTTAATCTAGCCACCACCTTCAGCCAGTCTCTCACTTTAGACTTACAGTGGTTTAAGAACAGCTTTGAGTAATCTTGCCACTGTCTCAAATGTGTGGTCTTAGACAGAACACATGCAAGTTGAGTTTCCATGTTTTGGGCTGCAAAATTAAGGGAGTTGGATTAGAATAGCCTCTGAGTTCTTTTTCATCTAAACATATTTGATTCTAATTATATCATATTTTCTTTACTCCTATACCTGTGCAGGCTACATTTTCAAAGAATTTTTACTGTAACAAAATGTTCAACTGCACTTTATTTTATCAAATGTTAAAATAACTGGTCTAGATTCCATATTTGCTATTATGTCTTTATCTCAACATCTCTCTATAGCTATCAGTTTTTAATATATCGGTTTCTTAGGCTCATATGTATAGAACTGTTTTGACTCTATCAATTCATACTAGAAATACAGTTTCAGTGTATAATACTAGCAATTTTATTATACCTACTTGTAAAATCCATGACAGTTAAGATGGGATATCATCCAACTACAGGTGTATTTGATAGTTTCACTGGTTAAGTTACAAAATGAAAATGCATTGCATTTATAGATGGTTTTATGTTTTAAAAGTACACATTAACTCCTATGACCCTCACAAGAAGCTAATGAGGTAAGTAGAGCAAGCTTTATTGTCCCAGTTTATAACAAAGAAAAATTAGGGCACAGCAGAATACTGAAGTGGCTTGCCCTAGGCGCCACAGTTGATTAGTGACATCTAGGACAGGAACTCAGGATTCTAACTCAGGTTCTTTCCATGGTGTCTGCCCCCATTCTCAGCCAGCTTGCTCATTCCACTCGGTGCAAGTGCAGAGCTCCAAATCCTCCACAGGTGTAAGAGACCCCTCTTACCCACCAGCCACATTCCTTTGCTTGGGAAAAATTAGATAAGGAATTATATAAAAATAGAAAAAAATCTATATATATAATAAAAGGCCAGGACCATAAGTGTAATGACCAGAACGACCGCTCGACCAGTCGCCATGAGGTGCATTGACCACCTCTCGGTCCCCACCCCCTCTACCGCCCCACAGGCTCTGATCACAGCACAGCAAAGGGGGAACCACGGCAAACGGGGGTTGTGGCGGGGTGGGACTGGGGACTGTTGAGCGGCAGCAGTGAGCGTCCAGCGGCAAGCGGTGGCGAGAATTGCAGGTTGGCAGCGGCGGCAAGAATCACGGGCGTCACGGGGTGTCGTGGGGTGTCAGACATGGCCCTGACCGCAGGCTAGGCCTAGGGACCCTACTCGCGCATGATTTCGTGTGCTGGGATATATATATCCTCCAAAATGTATATACACACTTTGAATTATTATAAAGGCAGTGTTTGTTAAAATACATTTCATTTTCAAAATTGAGCTACCAGCTGTTAAAGTGTGTATACATTTTTGGGAGCAGCCTGTAGTCGCAGCTTAAACCCTGTAAAAGAAACAGAAGAGTACAAAGTACCTTTTTCGCACTTGAAGTCTTGAAAGGCAGGCACATTTAAAAAGGCACCAGAGAAAAAAATACATGAAAACCTATGGAACACTAGGTCATGTAGTACACAGTGCAAAGAAATAATGCAATCAGAGATGTGAAAATTATTTGAGCTAGAAACAATGGTGGGTTTAGGTTTACTTTTTAACCTTGGAAGTAATATCCGATTTGGATTTCGGAAACCAGTGAAAGGAATAGTGAATTACAGGTAGACATACAATGTTGGTTTTAGTAAGACACCATTAAAAAGGGGGGGGGGGGTTGAGAGGAGGGGCTTTAGACACATATAGACCTGGGTTCAAATTCAAATTCGGTATCATTCTAGCCTCAAAAATAGAAATTATCAGTCAAATGCCTATTTTGTGCCAGGTTCTGTGTTACATGGATTATTTCACTTAATCCTCTAAGCAACCTTGCTGCTCTCAGTGCCTGAGAGAACTCCTGGCACATGGTAAGAGATCAATGAGTGTTTGTTAAATTATTTAATACTGGAGCATGGTCTTTATTTTATTGATAAGGAAACAAAGGCTCAAAAAAGTTATTTTACGTGCACAAGGCCACACAGCTAACAAAGAATAAAACTGGGACTTGAGCAAAATCTGTTGAATTTAAAAAACGGGGATAATACTTTTCCAGGTGCGTCATGGGTTAAATGAAATGCTCTGGCTAAGGTTGAGAACAATGCCTGGCACACTGGGCATGCTTAAATAAATATTAGGACAAATATCGCACAGGAGTAAACTGATAGGGGCTGAATCAGGAACAATAAGGACAGCAGTAGCACAACTGTTTTTGGATTTTCAACAGTTTAAGGCAATGTGTTCCAAGTCGATAGAACTTCAAATGACCCATGTAAAGCAAATATTTGATGAGATGTTTGCTTTCATGCTCAGCCATGGCCAGTGTTACTTAGTTTTTTTTCGGTCTACTAAATTTAATCCTAAGCATAAGAGAGACAACTAAATGACTTTTCCTGGAAAAGTCTCCACTTTCCATATTTACTAGTGGTTTAAGAATATTTCCTACAGTGATATAAAATGACATTTGATGCTTCAAATTCATACAATACCTTTATAACTCTCTGAGGTGTTGCAATCAAACTATAAGTTTTTGGTAAACAACCTAAATATCCAGTGTCAGTCTGTTCAGGCTGCTAATAACAAAATACTATACACTGGGTAGCTTATAAACAAGACATTTATTTCCCACAGTTATGGGGGTAGAAGTCCGAGCCACCAGATTCACTTCCTCATGGATGGCTGTTCTCTCACTGTACACTCACATAATGAACGGGGCAGGCTGGGTCTCTGGAGTCTCTTTGATATGGACACTAATTTCATTCATGAGGGCTCCACTCTCACGCCCTAAGCACCTCCCAAAGATCCCATCTCCAAATACCATTACATTGAGCATTCGAATTTCTTCTTTTTTAAAAAAATTAATTTAATTTTTTTCATCACCTTTGATCCCTTCTATGCTCTCTACCACCTCCACCCACCCCCTTTCATCCCCACAATCACCAGACTATTATCTATTTTCATGAATTCTCTCTCTCTCTCTCTCTTTAATTTTTTGAACATTAGAATTTCAACACACAAATTCGGGTGTAGGGACACAAATATTCAGTCCATCAATGGGAGAATTGACATAATAATATCGTATTTCCATCCTAAATATATTATGCAACCATAAAAAGAATGAGATTATTTATATGTACTGACCTGGGAAGATGTTTATTATCTATTCTTAAGTGAAAAAGCAATCGCAGAAAAGTTGTCATAGTGCAATTCCAGTTTTAGCAAGAAAAAAACTCTACATGTCTTGTATATCCTTGTAAATCCATCGGGTGAAATGCGTAGAAAGGTTCATAGTAAATTATCGGGAGAAGTTTCTACTGGAGAAGGGAATGTGGTTAGGAAGAGGTTGACAGAAAGTGTATCCTTTTTTGCTTTATGTACATATGTACTTTCTCCTTAAAAAAAAACTTTTTGAAATTAGTATGATTCTTTTTATTTCTTTCTTTTGAAACTCTATCGGAATTACATCAAGGTAATGTACTAAGAATACCTATATAACTCCCTTCTAACCAAAACTCCATTGGAATGACAGAAAATCACCTTTAAGAGTTTTACAAAACCACATGGGTTGCCATATATTTTGAGAAATTCCTAGAAGATGGAAACCCGTGGAGATGGAAACCAGGATAGATGAAAGCTACTACAAAGGAGATATGAGTCATCTCAACAATGGCCTAAAGTGTATCAAGTTCAACAAGGGCCCAGGGTAATCCTTAGGGCACCGGAAGAACCACATTTGAAAAAGCTTCACTAGTAGGCTTCAACTTCCTGCACCTTAGCCACATTATCAGAACAGCTGGGAACAAAGGTTTCCTTCTTTGAGATTATTGCCCTAACTACGTTTGAACCAAAATAAGAAATGGCTAGTGAAGGCCTCTAGGGTGTAAGTTCAAGTTGGAGAGAAACCCTATGTAACACAGGTCTTCTGAGGGGGAAAATATATGTTGGATTTAGTTGCCCTCCTTTCCTTTTATACAGCATTTGCTCCTAGAATAAAACCTTGAATAAGAGCCTGTGAAGTAGTATTTCTTATAGGTGTGCACTGGAGGCACCACACCCTTAGTCCCCAGGTAACTTACAAATTCTAAGAGGACCTGGGAACACGGAAGACAAGCTAGGAGTCTACTCTTTCTTCCCAGATGGTGAGAGAAACATAGATTGCTGCCGCCTGCACTCCCCCTACTGGGGATTGAGCCCACAACCCAGGCCTGTGCCCTGACTGGGAGTCTAACCAGTGACCTCTTGGTTCATTGGCGGAGGCTCAACCACTGAGTCACACCAGCTGGGCCCAACAATAATTCTTGATGCCTATTCTGTCTCCCGTTGATAGAATAAAAGCTTAGATCTGAATCAGAGTTTAGAAGCTGCCTTCTGAAAATCTATTTCTCTGAAATAAGGAAATTGAGTCTCAGAGAGATTAACTGGCAGGGTGTTTTTTAAAACATAGTTTCTAGTGCTCCCTTCTGCAGCACATACACTAAAACACAGTTTCAAATTCTTTGAGACTCGCCCACAGACCCCCACAGGGGTGGGATCTCTGTGCCTTCCCCTTGAATCTGGGTGGGCCTGTGACCACTGCAGTGAGGTTTACCAACTGTCCTTCTGGCTTTGCCAGGACTGCTCTGGATTTAGCACTGCAACTCGCCCAGGAAACAACTCAGAACCAGACAAACCAAGATGGTTAGCCACCAGAGGGGTGACTTATGTGTCTTCCAAGGTTGGGTCAGGAAAGGCAGGCAGCTGTCACTCTGTTTATGAGAACACTCCCTCTTAGAGTCCTGAGTGCCACACGAGGAGTCTATCCTGAGGCTGCCAGGCTGGAACCTCCGTGTGTAGGCATTTCAGTGGACAGTCCCCGTTGAGCTCAGCCCCTAGGCATTTGCTCAAGGTGCCAGAAATGTGCATGAAGGCATCTTCCACCCTCTAGACCAGCCCATGTTCCAGCCGAGTACTACCATGTGGCCTCTGTTGACACCACATGGAAGAGAAGGATTCATCAGCTGGGCCTGCTCTTAATACTGACCCTCAAAATAATAAAATATATATAATTGGTTGTTATTTTAAGCCACTAAGTGGAGGGGGGGAGGTGCTAACTATATAGCTGTAGGTAATTAGAACAGCGGCTGAAATGTTCTCAGGTGCCTTCAGTTCTGGCCCAATGCTTGGTCTACCATAATTCAGCACTGTTATTGTTTTTTCTTTCAAAATTAGTGTACATTCTCTGGCTAAATTGAGCCATAGCTTTCAAGATATTAAATACAATTTTTGGTCTATAGTAGTGAATATTAAAGTAAACTATTTTTAGGTTAGGGAATGATTGTAAATATTTTTTTAAAAGCCGGTACTTTTGCCTTACAGTATATCTTTATATCACTCTGCATCTAATATTAAGAAACCAAATATTAAGTTAAACAGGGAAAGTTTAATATAAATAATTGTTAAGTATAACGGGATTGCAGTAATCAAACACTGGCTGGTAAGCAGTTAAAAGAATTTTAAAGAATCTAAGCATAACAGATATATAATGTAATGCCAGAAATAACAATACAGGAGAGCCACTATCCCTAGTGTGGAGATAAAGATCCAAGGAAGAGTTCTCTCCCCTACTCCCCCAAAGCTCAGATCCTGACCTCTTTGGAGACAACATGGTCTTGGCTCATTGGATGACAAAGGAGTCATTGAGAGCCATGCAGGGGAGGTGGGGGGAACGCGCTCCCCACACCCCCAGAGAACAACAGGAATGCGCCCCCTAGTGTGCTGGGGAAAGCTGTACTCAGAAAGGTGTCTCATAAGAGGCCTATGGGGTGCCCCAGGAAGCCGCTGGTCACTATGCACTGCAGGAACAGTGAAGGCAAGACACTGTCTCTCTCGTGCTCTCTACTAACAAGGCTCAACACTGGGCCAGCTGGCAAGGGGAAGTATTTAAAGAGATCAGATCCACTTTTACCAAGCAGGCAAAAAGGGTCAATTCAGAGTTGAATAGCAAAACAAACCAACAAACAAAAACTATCGTAATTATTAACTACGCATCAGGATTTTACTTTAATCATCTTTGTCTTTTCATATCAAGTTCTGTAAAAGGTTATCCAGATGTTTCCAAAAGGTGAATATTTTAGATGGCACCGGTCATATGTTTAAATATCATTTTATGGTCATAACTTTTATGATCATAACTTTTATGTGACTGCCACTTTATAGTATACCAAATCATTAAATGTTGCTTCTAAAGTTACTAAAAATCCCATTAGCAACTGTAAATAGGCACAAGACTACTTTTTACTTTTTAGGGTGCTAGAAATAGTCTAAAAGTAGATGTGGTAATGGTTGCAAAATTCTGTAAATACACTAAAATTCACTATATTGTACACTTAAAATGGATAAATCTTATAGCATAGAAAATAAGTTTTTCTTAAAATCAGACACTAATTATATGACAAACTTTTCAAATGGGAAAATGGGTATGCATTTAAAGATCCGTAAAAATGCTAGGTAACCTTTTTTCCACTGCTAATTCATTTAATAGTTTTAATACTGTTACCACATATTACATCATATCCAATTTCTATATTTTTCCTTTGAATAATATTTCTTTCAGAGCTATAATATTTCATGGCTTCCATAAATCTATTCTGATTCCTCTTGAGAATACTATCACTCCCAATTATTTTTTTCATTAGAATATTTGAATGCTTTGAAAAAGAGTTTTAGAATAGTTATATAATCATCTTTAATATGCAGTTTGATTCTATTGGCAGCAAATGCTATTTATCATCCTAAGAACTTCACTTTTTCTTATTTACCATTTATTCTATTGAACTGAAACAAATTTTCTGAGATAACTGTTGAGGTTGCAGGTTATATTTGCTTTGTTTTCTTTTGAAACAGTCTTATCTTGGAAGTTTTGTTTGAGACCTGGGGTCACCTAAGGTTTTGACAACCTGGGTCCTGGAACCATCTGGGCTCTGATACTGGGTTTTGATACTGACTCGTGCCTCAACTAAGGGAGATGGGAAATCCATTAATTAGTTTCTTGTTTCTGGAATGAAAGATTAATGACTTTGTAGAATTAGGTGCATCCCTAAGTGACCATCCAACTTTTAAAAATATATATTTGAAAATAAAATATAAAAAGTGGGTCTTTTTCAAGATTTAACCAACAAAGTTGGTGTGTTGTTTGTTTTTTATATTATCAAGTCTAGCACAGAGTCTAGAATATAGGGGGTGTTTAATAAATGATATTTAAGTGAATGAATAAAGTGACAATATAAAGTGGTGACCTTTTATTGTTAGTAGCTTCACTTTGCATTCAGGCAAGTGCCGCAAACGTGGATCAATGACAAACATTAACTTTTGGTTTACATATAGCGATTTGGTTAAGATGAAAACTTTACATTAGACAAATATGACCCAAATGGGATGTAAAGTTGGAATGTAAAGAAAAGTCCTAAAGTTCCTTCTTATTTTTGTCATCTAAACCCTGTTTTAAAAAGGAGAGACTAGTTTACAACAATACACTCATTACATTTTCATACTTTGACAAAATGAGTCTGCTCTAATATACCAAGTTAACTTTCTTCCCCCTTAACTCATCAGCTTCCCAGAAAGTTATGGAATATACTGAATTATCAAGAGCTGTAGGCGTTTGAATAAGAAATTCTAATGATCTCAGACTCTTTCTTGTTATCTATCTCATTTCTACTGCCTGCAGAGACTGGCCTGGGTTTCACTCAGTGATGGCGAACCTCTGACAAGCACGTCAGAGGTGATACGGGAACTCATTTTTTTGGTTGATTTTTCTTTGTTAAATGGCATTTAAATATATAAAATAAATATCAAAAATATAAATCTTTGTTTTACTATGGTTGCAAATATCAAAAAATTTCTATATGTGACACTGCACCAGAGTTAAGTTAGGGGTTTTCAAAATGCTGACACGCCGAGCTCAAAAGGTTCGCCATCACTGGCTGATGTCCTGGGGCTACTGCTGCCTGAGGGGCAGTCACCTTGCGGAAGTAGCTTCCTCAGTCTCCACTTACTCCCTCCAGTTTGAATTTCCTAAGCTAGTGATGACTGAATGGTGTCACTGTAGTCACAACCCAAAGGTTTTCCCTTCCCCAATAAATATTTTCAGCTAGGATCCTTGTTCATCAATTGATCTCTAAAATTTCAACTACTCTCTTTACTGACCCATTTCTCTCAAGATATATGTTGAAAGCAGTTTAACATTAGAAAAATACAAAACAACGACAAAATTCTCCCAGACTCTTTCTTTGAAATACCTTCCTCTATCTCCTTTCAACAACAAGCTTCTAAAAAGAATAAGCCTCATTTTAACAATTTGCTTCCCTATATTTCAGTTCTGAACCCATTGTTTTTGCTACCATTTTATGATCATTAAGTCCTCCACTAAATAAAAACTAATGGAAGCTTTGAGTCCTAAACTGACTTGATTTCCCTGATGTAATTGGAATTGTTGATCACTCTCTCCTTCTCAGAGGTACCCCTTTCCTAGATGAGTTTTTGTGTTTGTTCTTTAATCTTTCTGCTCACTCATTCATCATTCAAGCAGTTATATTTTCTGCTCCAAACTTAGATGTTGTTGTTCCCCAGGGATCCAATTTTTGACCCTATGTTCTATTTGTTGACATTAACTGTTGCTTCAATCAACAAGTTTTTGTTCATAAAAACCTATCTCTCAACAGGTTTTCATTCATAAAGACCTCTTCCTGCTCTGGTTAATTTAATTTGGCTGTAGACTATTCTTGTAGAATTTTTACTTTCTAAGTTGAAGGTTTCTAAGTTCAGAGTTGGTTTATTCCATGCTTATTGTTATTGTTTTTCCACTTGATATACTTGTTGGCTTGAATATTATCTCAGTACACTTTGAGCTGTTCATTAACCATTATTGTCCCCTACATTTTTGGGAAATCCTTTCAACTATTCTCTCATATAGAAGCTCAATATAAGTTCATTAATTTTACAAATATGTTTGAGCATTACAATTTCCAAGAACTCAGACAGGCATGGATGATATAATTCATTTACTACTTCCTGGACCTTTCCTGACATATACATGATTGTAAATTAATTTATAAGAGATTCAAGAGTTTCCCATAGTCCTAGTAGAGACAGTCCACTTATTGCCTTGTGATAAACTCAAACTCCTCATTATAGGAGATAAAGGCATTCCTTCAATTCAGTCTGGCTGAGTGTCCCCTTTTATACATGATAAAAGCCTACCCTTTCTTAGGCTGATCCAGCAAAGAGCCAGGGCACATAGCTTGGTGAGCAGAGCATGAGCTGGAAGTCGGCTTCCATTGTTCCCTCACCAAACACCTTTGTGAGGGTTTATAATGGCTCTATCTACAACAAAACTTCTACCTCAGCCTGACCCCCATGCCTCCCCTCCAGGCTCCCTGTGATCTCGCTAACCTGGACTACACTGCCATCCTATTCTTCTTTGCCTCTACACCTGTGTTCATTGTGTTTTCTCTGCTTGGCATGACCTTCCTTCCATCTTCATCCTAATGTGGCACAACAATCAGTATAGAGCCTATACGGATTCCTTAGATAAAGTTAGCTGTTCTTCTTCCCCAAAGTAATGCTTTTTGTATTTATTACCATAAATCAAACCCTACTGGAGTTTGGCAAGTGTCTTCTGTCAACCATAGAACTTGAAGCATCTCAAGAGCAGAGACGAAGTCTTACTCCTTTTTGTATCTTCTGTAAACATCTACACTAATAAAAGAGAAAAATGGTAATTGGCGTACGACGCTACCCTTTTCATTGGCTAATCAGGGCTATATGCAAATTAACTGCCAACTCAGATGGCAGTTAACTGACAACAAAGATGGTGGTTAATTTGCATATGTAGGCACAATGCAGGGAGA
>NW_006291231.1:3634682-3636675 GCF_000327345.1 Myotis davidii
GTTGGGGCTCCATGATGGATCACCCTCACGTAGGGAGGCCCCACCCACCTGCCACAGCACCACCGCTAGGTAGCCTGGGCCTCCTTCCTTGGGGCAGGCAATCATGGAGCCCCCCTATTGATCACCCTGCCAGCCGGTGGCCTGGGCCTCCCTCTGAGGGGTGACCATCTCATTGCACCCACCTTTAGCTGGCCTAGCACCAGTGGATGTCATAGCATGGTCGTCCAGACAAGCGATCCACTGTTCGGCCATTCAATAGATTTGCATATTACATTTGTATTATTATAGATGATAATTGTGTCCATAATTTATTAATAGGTTTAGAAAAACTTTCCTTTTTTATCACTAGACTTTTAGTAATGTGGAACCATGGATAGAAACATTGCTTTCTTTTTATATTCTATTCATTTTTCTAATTACATATCATTTCTCTCACCATGATAGTTAAATCTCATTATATTTAATGATTTATCCATTTTCTGCTATAACAGTTTTATCAGTGACTCCTTGTGCTATAATCTCATTATTTCACAAAATTATATCCTATTTGTTAAGAATAGTAATTATTACCATGATTTCATCATTTTCAATGCTCTTTTTAATCTCCATGACATAGCCTTCTTTGTGAAAAGATTAAACAATTTTTTCTCTTCAGTTAGTTTAATTCTGTTCAATGTTGCTTGTATTATATAATGTTGCTATCCTATATAATAAAGAGCTAACATGCTAATTAGACCAAACAGCCAAATGACCATCCATATGACATTCCGGACGACCGTCTGGATGACATTCCGGATGAAACCAGGGCTGCAAGGGCTGAGCCCCTTGCATGAATTTCATGCATCAGGCCTCTAGTTTTATATAAAAATTTAATTCTATGTTGAACTGTTGGTTTCATTTTTACAACTCTTTCTTTGAATAAGAAAGAAAACATGCACTGAAGAAATCTGTTACCAAATATTTTCTTTTCTTCCAGTGTGTAATATATCTGTAACATAGTATTGAATCTTCTCTCCTTAATTTCTAATGAATATATTTCTACATGAGATTTTTTCCTTCTTGATTGAAATATAGTTTATATAAGAAATTTATTAAGTGTCCAATTGAGTGTCCTAAGTGCATGTTGAAAATATATATAGAACATTATAGATTTTCACCATATATGGCCTAGCAAGTTAATTTGAACTAAAACAAATAAAAACCAGAGTAAGCAAATGGTCGGAAGCAAATATAATCTGCTGCTATTTGTATGAATAACAATGTCAGTTGAGACTATTTTACTCTATTGGACTGATGCCAAAAATGTTTCAAAGTCAAAGGATAAACTATGTTTCTGAATAGCTCCTTCCTTATCTGAATCTAATAGCTTTTTTCTTTCAATTTTTAATATAGAAATTTCCAAATATATGTGTGTGTTACATAAAGAATAATATGATCCCAGTGCACACACCACCAGTGTCAACAATGACCAGTCTTATGTCATTTTTAATCTCCCTCTGCAACCTATTATGTTCATTTTTTTCATGATTAAAAATTTCCAGTTGAGTAATAACAAAAACTGTTTTGTTTTTTTTTAAAAAAAATCCTGCCCTAGCCGGTTTGGCTCTGTGGTTAGAGCATCAGCCCTAACTGAAGGATCCCAGGTTCGATTCTGGTCAAGGGCACACCCCCTCAGTTGCAGGCTTGATCCCCAGTCCTGGTGGGAGCACGTGTGGGAGGTAACCAATCGATGTGTCTCTCTCACATGGATGTTTCTCACTCTTAGTCTCTTCCACTCCCTCTACTCTCTCTAAAAATCAGTGGAGCCTGGCCTGCATGGCTCAGTGGTTGAGCATCCACCTACGAACCAGGAGGTCATGGTTCAATTTCTCATCTGGGCACATGCCTGGTTGCAGGCTCCATCCCCAGTGGAGATGATGCAGGAGGCAGCCAGTCAATGATTCTCTCTCATCATTGATGTCTCTCTCTCTCTCTCTCTCTCTCTCTCTCTCTC
>NW_006291231.1:3636781-3643204 GCF_000327345.1 Myotis davidii
GCGAGGAGAGATGAGAGAGAGAGAGATAGAGAGAGAGAGAGAGAGATAGAGAGAGAGAACCCTGAGTCTTAGGTGCTACTTCTTCTGGTTGGCATAGTATTGATGTCAGGTGAAAAATGGCCACATGGCTTTTCTTTGATTGAAAAGCATTTAAACTCATTATTCTTTTAGGAAGAGAAGTTGTCAGTCACTGGCATGTTTCTCTTTTCCCATTTTCAAAAAAATGGTTGAAATTGTTGCCTGGAGCCATGCTGTAATGGCTGTCTAGTGCAGTGGTTCAGCATCCAGTCACAGGCCAGGCTTCCTATATTAAATCTTGACTTAGCTTTGATACTTAAAAAACTAATTGTCTTTTCTGCATCTCAGTTTCCTTCTCTGATGATATAGTACTCATCTCATGGGACTCCTATGAATTAATATGCATGAGGAATTTTTAAAAGTTTCTGGAACATGGTAATCATATTTCCCATTATTATTCACTTTCTAAGTTTAAAAGAATTGTGCATCCTTAAGGCAGGTGTTAGTATTTGAGGATAATGATGTAAAATTTTAAAACACCTTTTAAAATGATAAAGAGGATGTAACATCTTAATTATAAAGAAAAATACATTGTCTTCTTTGCTTCTAAAAATGGCCTGACATGACTACTTTTTAATATTAAGTTTAAAATGTTCTAATTTAATGTTTTAATTTTTTAAATCTCAGAGAAAAATTCTGGTCAGGACAGATGCTGTTCAGAATATAAAATTTAAAGCACATGTTGGAGCAATTGATTCATTTAACTTTTGTTAATGGGATTCTATTAAAATCCAAGGAAACACCACAAGAACCCAAATAAACAAACAGCATTAAAATATGCTTAGAAGGAATGTCCACATACATTAAATTCTATTCTTAGCAGATCTCCAGTGTGATCATTATGTGTAAAGGTGTTTTAAAAAAAAAAGACACAAGGTGCTTTCTAGGCTGATTTTAAAAATCTTAAAAAGAGAAGACAAAAGGAAAGAAAAGAAGAGGAGGTGAAGGAAGGAAAAAGAGAAGAAAAAGCAGGAAAAGAGAAAAGAAAGGCGATGAAAAAATAATTTTGAAAGAAGAGGGTCACAGAACAGGCTGGCATGGATTGTACCCTGAGCTGTAGAAACCTTAACATACTGGCCCGGGAGTCAGCCAATCAGGATGCCGAGAACCACATTTCCATAATGATGATTGGCTCATGGACTGGAGGCTCAGCTGAGCTGAGAGGAAATGGGGAGGAAATGCTGGGCTGAGAAAATAGCAAAACAACTTTCTGGCTTTCTGTTGTTTATTGCATATTCTCCAAATGATTATAGTGATTCATCCTTTAGGAAAGCTTGTTTTGAAAACAAAAGCGGCACAGTTGTTCACAACACAAGTGATATTCAGCAGCCAAAGGAGCTGAGTATAATGTTACTCCTTTATTTTTCTTTAAAATAAACTTTAGTTGCCTGATTTTTCCAACCAAATATGTTAAGGTTTCCTAGGAGATTTATAAGGGTTTGATTTAAGTTACTAATTAGACAGGGATAAACCACTTTGCTTTATTAATCTGTTGGCTTTGTGAAATATACACAAATAGAATGTAGTTTGTAAAGTGTGGGGAAATCCTTAAATTCTAGCGCCAAAAGTAGATGAGATACTTTCACAATAAAGGGTGTTCTGTTACTCTTCTATTCTCCCAAAAGAAGCTATATTGGGAAATTTTTCTTATAGCCGTGTGTGTGTGTGTGTGTGTGTGTGTGTGTGTGTGTGTGTACTATATATGAAAACCACAGATACATTTACCAATGCATTTGTATTACTCTCACAAATTTTTGCACATATATAAAATCCCACTGTCATTAAGTCATAGAGATTTCAAAAATGACAAAAGGGGGAGCAGAACAAGGGAGGCAAGGAAGAAAGAGTGGAGCATAATGTCTGTATGCTGCTGCCTTTGGGCTCACTCCTGCTTGGTGGTTGTATTTTGTTGTACTCGTTTTAAAGACAAACAGAGCAGTGACAATATTTTGCCTACAAGTTTTAAAAATTTATTTTACAATCATTCTTTCCACAGACCATCTTTCTGGAAATGAGAATAATTCTATAATGCAGATTAAGCAGAAGTATTTCTCAGTCTCTGCCAGTGACCACTCCTTGGCTGGCTAACAGACCAGCCATTCAGAAGCAATTTTCTTCAGGCTGAAATTATGTGCTGACCGTAGCAGATCACTTCCCATAATAACCCTTCCCCCACACAACGCTAAATACAATCTGTCTCCTACTCACTGCAATAACGTGCAAATGACTGTAATTTTGCAGACAAGAAACAGCCCAAAGTGAAACATGTCTAAACAGAGGTCGATTTGAAAAATCAGGGCTATTACCTAAATCTGTAAAATACATATTGTAATAAAACCAGCAATCGCAATCTCCAATAAGTAGTTTAAAAAAAAAATGTAGCTCGTGTTTTGATCTTCTTTATGCACCCGGTCTCCACTGGCATGAAAGAAAAATCCTTGTCCAGAAATGGTTTCATTACAGGCGATGTAAATTGCCTTACTTTGCTAACCAATTCGCAGACCTTGCTCGGGCACCGGTTCAGATATAGTAGCCCGCAGCATACCACAAGGGCCTGGGCCAAGTGGAGGTAAGATTTCAGACACTTAACACTGACCTACATTGCAGTTCTCTCAGTGTGAGAAGTATACAAATGCTTTCCGTTACAAGAATGTGCTGGTTTGCAGTATTTTGCTAGGTTCTCTAGAACTGCGGGGCATAGAAGGGACAAGATGTGCAGCTTCTCCTTGATTATTTTAAGACTGAGGATCGGGAGAAGAGATGGGGAACTACCTACATGCAGAGGGAGACGCACTCCTTTCACTTTATAGTTCTTTACTATAAAAATTCACTGTCATCTTAAATCAGAGCATGGAAAAGTTGCTTTATGTCATTTCAATTTGCTTCAGTAAAGCCGTGTTAGGAAGATTTGTGAAGGTGGTCATTATTCTCCTTCCCTTGGCTGTATGGTCCCTTTGTTATATTTTTTGGAATTTAAATGGAAGGTGAGCCAATCGGCCATACGTAGAAATGACATGAAAAGTTAGCACAGCTCTGTAATACAGTACATGTAAGTGTACGTATTCACAAAATGTGTATCAGAATGTCTGGGAGTCCTCCAGGGCAGGGTGAACCCCATGGGTGTCTCTCTTCTCTAACATGACCCTCCAGCACCCTGGAAGGAACGGAAATGTTTTCACATGCAGGGTCCTCTCTCTTCATTGGACACCTTCTTCGTGGCACTTTATTTCGGTCCAGTGATGTTTCAGGATACTGCAAAATGTCAAGTGTTTGACCAAGAACACTGTTCACCTCTTTTTGGTGACACTTGTCTAAAGATGCATATTATTAAAAATATTCCACAGAAACCTTAATTGGAGTCAGTAAGCGTGAGTGAGAAGGTAGAGAGAGAGTTTTCTCTGAAAGACTTTCCAGAGACAGGAAGTTAGGATGGTACCTGTAGGTAAAAGGAAAGAAGACCTTCTAGTGTTTGTGTGGGTGTTTAATAAATCACCAATTCTATATCCCCTAGAAACCAGGGCAGGTCACCTGCCCACTGCCTGGAGGCAGATCTATTCATAAGCAACTCTAGAAAGGTAAGAATTTTTTTCTTCACAATCTAATTGAGCAGCCAGAAAGTTTCTCATCATGTCTAAATTAAGTTCCTCTCCTCATAAATTAAGCCCTTTCCCAGGTATGTTTTATTTTTTATATAACTTTGATTCCTACTTTTTCGCCTTGACCTTGAAGAAATCTCATGTCAATGTTGGCATAGATTTAGAAAAGCTGGGACCAGGTATAGAGTCCCTTCAAAAATCAAAAATCCAAGAAATTATTTCTGGTCCTTAATAATATACCGGAAATCAGAGGAAATAGGCACACACACACAAAAAAAAAGACTGCAGAGTTTTCCTGTATTATTGCTTGAAGCAGGGACCTCCTCAGCTTGTGTAATTCTGCACTAAAAAGGGAGGAAAAATCTTGTTCCAGGACCTTCTGAGTACCTGGTAATCAATGCAGTAAATGCAGGGGCAGAGCTGGTGGAGGTAGTGATTGGAGATGGGATAACACCAGTGACCTGCTCCTTCTACACTATCCTCATGCTCCCAAGCTCTCCATTCCTCCTAGATTCATTTCCAGACAGGTCCTCCCCTCTACCTCACTAAAAGGTAAAATTACAAAGTGCACATATTATACAAAACTGCACTAGTATTACCAAATATATGCAGGTGGATATTAGTAGGGAGACGGGTGTGATGTTTTCGTGATAAGAGATAAACATAAAATTGTCTCTTCAAAATATAGTTGAACTTCCCAATTTTGTGAAGAGAGTGGCTCCAGTTTTCTAAGCTGGTAATTATCTTAGTGTCAGTCATCAATTAGCTGACGGCCCTCTGATGTCTCTTGATTGGCTCTTGTCAAACAACACAAAACAAACTCATGCAAAGCTAGCATAACAACTGTGGTTTATTCAAGTCTCTTGGAAGAAAGAGGGCAGGAGGTAGAGGCGGGTGCAAATGGAGTGTGGAGATGCTGGAATGGAAGGAAAATGCTTTGATTTATGGAAATGGTTTGGGTTAAATATGTGGTTGAGCGTGGTGTAAACCTCAATCTTTAACCAGTTTATCCAAAAGGTTTAAGATTTAGGGCTAGGTGTTAAAGTTAGGGTTAGATCAGATTATTTGAGTATTAGGAAGCCTACACTTTGGTTTTAGTTTTACTAGATCTGTGCCGCGGGCCCTGTGATTGCTTTTATCACGGCAGTGTGATAGAGGAGTGCTTTTACCCTTTTCCAACTTCACCAGGTCTTATTGTCTATGCCTTTTGAAGTCCAGTTGTTTTGAGAGCTAACCATTGATTTTTCAGAACTGACATAACATATGGGGTAGTCACAGACTTGGAAAGGCTGAAATACAGATGATGCTCCAGGGACACAGAAAGTGCCCAAGAGTGATCTGGTCCATTGAGGAACCCCTCTTCTAAAAGAGGAAAAGTTAGAAATCACCATATGGTGCTGTGTTATTGTCAATGGGACATGCACAGATTGTAAAAGCTGTACATTAAAAAATATAAAAATACCAAAACTAAAACAGAGGGTAAGTGGATATCAAGTATCTAATTTGCCCTATTTAATTTGTTTTGACTTGAATACAGACCTATTTAGGGAGATCTAAGGACTATTATGGATTGCATTTCTCTAGTTAATATACCTTAGAGAAGGGTGGACACAACTATTTATTACCGTTTGCAGCATCAAATCTAGTTCATCTTGGATTGTGAAACAAGTAATTGGAATTAGTAACAAGTCTTTCCCCCCTGGCCCTAGATGGGAAACAAATAGTAACAAATAGTTTTGTGTGAGCTAAATATACTGAACACTTAAAGAATGAGTAAATAGACAATACTTAAAACATGTGACAAGTATTTTTATTGATCCACAAAGTTATCCCTGAATATTTATGTCATAAGGATCTTCTGCTAGCAGTAATTCACTTTATCTGTCCATTCAGCTCAGTTGAGACAATCTTAAATTGCAATTGTGAGGTGGAAATTACAATCCCAGTAGCACTAGATATTTAATACTTGGGATCATGATGCTTTCGATTAAATTCAGACTACCTCTGGACTTTAGACTTTCCATATTATAGCTCCTTAACGTACTGGAAAATAGCAATGAAAATGTAAAAATAAAAATGCTCTAAAGGCTTAATATATACAAATACATTAGCTTAAGTATATCACCTGTTACAGTATAATACTGAGCTTATTTCATATTAAACTCTCTTACCCAGTGACCTCAGAGTCCTATGAACTTGGTTGCTGGCATTTGTCCCACAATACATTCTAAAATATTTCTGTATTCTTGATGGGTTGTCCTCTGTAGCTCAGAGGACTTTGACACTCCCACCCCAACCCCGCTTCCCAGCCAAAGGTTAAAGATTTGGGGGAAGGGGAACTCTGACAATCCGTAGGTTTAAAAATGCTGACTGGCACTGTTTAATGGGTTAATCTTCCCAGTATATTTTATCTCCCACAGATAGATTAAAAAAAAAAAATGAGGCTGGCCTGAGGTGTGAATGTGGCTAGCTGGGATCTTATTTTATTTTGCATTTTTTTGGAGTCACCTAGGGCCAGGTGGGAAAGATTTGTTACTAATTCCAGGGAAGAACCATTCACTTAGTGTTGGTTAAATGGTTGCCAGCGCTCGCACGTCAGTGCTGCTGGACCCGAAGACTGGAAACAAAAGGGTTACTTGTTTCCCCACCACCGCCTTTACCCCCAGATCGATTTTTCTTATTTAATCAGCGAGTAAAAAAGAGAGACAGAGCGAGGGGGGGAGGCGGGGGGGGGGGGAAGGAAGAAGGG
>NW_006291231.1:3643246-3676956 GCF_000327345.1 Myotis davidii
CCTGCTATACGAAAATCAGTCTGGGGAGTTCGCGCTGCCGAGCCCTTGCTACAAGGAAGGGAAGCCAACAGGACGCCTGCAGCCACTGCCACACAGCCAGCACCCCCGCCCCCTCGCCTCCTCCCCGCGCCGCGCCGGTGGCTCATTTGGCTTTCTCCGCCACCGAGAGATCACATACATTATTTCCCACAAGATAACACAATCAAACTCGTATTTACCGACATCCTCCCCTCGCAGCCTGTCGGAGAATTGTTTTAATAAGTAAGTGTTTTAGGTGAATGATGTAGTAATTGAAACGGGCGCACCATTTTCCCCCCTTCTTACTGCAGGAGGCTCCTCTACCCCAATCTGGTTGGAAAATAAAACGCTTTGTCTCCACAACCACCCCCCACCGCACCCCCACCCGCTCTCAGTGTGTGTTTTATACGTGTGTATTTCTCAACCCCCTACAGTAGCCAAGAGAAAGCAGCTAGCCAATGAGAGAGCCCAGTTTCATAAAAGCTGCTCTCTGATTGGCCCAGCGCGAAAGGGCAATGGGAACAAAGAAAAGTCCCTTTCAGGTATAGAGGCTGAGAGCTCCTTTTGCTCCACTCCCCCGTGTGTGTTGTGTTTCAGTCCTGATTTCAGTGTTGCAGAACAAGCTTGTGCGTGTGCACCAGGGGGATTTTTCTTTTCTTTTTTTTTTCTTTTAATTTTTGCTTTGATAAAAAATACACAGGACAGTCTGTGACATTTGCTGGTCCATCTTCTTTCATAATAAATTTGTTGAAGAGATTATAATTTCCAAAATAAAGCGGCTGCAACCAAATACATTCAATGCAGCTAGAAGGAAAAGGTCAACTCGATCCAATACAGATCGTAAGTACGGTTGCGTGGTGTGTCTCTATGTAGCACTTAGCGGGGACTTCATGCAGGGGAATGTTCGAGTTTTATGCATTGAAATGAGGAACTAGTTACAGGGTTTGGTTTTTGCATTGAGAACAACAACCCAAGAAGGGTGAATTTTAGCCAGTGGAGGGTGAAGCATTTGTAACTTCTTCACACAAATTAAGCTTGACTGGGCACTCGGGGTAACTTAGAGTAAATTACCTTTTGGGCTGTAACCCAAGGAGAATAAAAGTGACACAGTTACATATCCTGATCTGCAATGTCCATTCTGGGGCACACCTCCACCGCTCCCTCTCCTAGCCTCGCTGGGCAAGACCTTCCAAACCGAGCCAGGAAAATGGGGGCAAGGGCAAAACAAGACGATTTCAGTCTCCTGTCACATCCTAGTGCCCAATAATTTAATATTAAACAAGGGCATAGTCACCCATTACATGTAATGGTGATAATGACCATTTTCCACCTCCTTAAAAAAAGCAAGCAGCAAAACACCATTAAGGAAAGGAAAAAAAAAAAAAGCCCCACCCAACCCAAACAAACCCACAAATAGTAACAATGGTGTGTTTATTACAGGACCTGGCTTGGAGCTAGCAAAATATTTTTCTTTGTTTAAGACGAGAGGGGGGTTCCCTAAAACCAAAGTAGCGTCGAGGTGCCTCCCTCCCTCGCCCAGGCGTCCCTACCCTTGGCCCCTTGGGAAAGCCTACAAATTGGAGATAAGTTGAGGAAAGGTTTATAAGGTGTTTCTTTAAAACATCTGCTTTGCTCTCGTGCTCATTACATTTCACTCCTTCCGAACTTCCGAGAGCCTAGATCTGCGAGAAATGTTTCACATTCATAACTTGTAGCTGCGCCCACTGCAGGGGGTGGGTGGGTAGGCGGCGGTGGGGAGAGTGTGTGCAGGGGGAGGGAGGGGAGAGACCTTCAGCTTTTTTTTTAAAGAGCAGATCAGTATTTTCTTGATACGCTTGTCACCATTTTTGTTCTCACGACAACCAATTGAGCCCTTGATCCTCACGTGATGTGAAAGGCTTGCACTGTAACAAAATCGCTCCTTTTAGATGGTTGGTTGTTGCTAACTCGCCCATCCCCCTCTCCCAGCCCCGACATTTCCAGCAAAGCGACTCTCCACTTCCAATCCATCAACAATTCATTACTGCTTTTAGCTTCCAAACGCCAGCTAATTAAAAATACTAAGCCAAGCTCCCGGGCCATCTGACTAAACACAGGAGGGGGTGGGCGAAAGAGGAGGAGAAGAGAAAAATAAATAAAAGGGAGACGCACCGTTTGCTGTGACTATAAATGGGGAACACTGTCCTGGAGAAGGTCGCTTGAAAAAAAAAAAATCTTTTTTTTACTCTAATTATCGAATTACCGCCTGACTGATTGGCTTGAGCGACAGCGGATTTTTCCCCCGCGGGGACTATACTAGGAACTCGGTTCCTTTTTCTTAAAACAACATAAAACAGGAAAACATCACATCCTTTAGGTTTCGAAGGCCGAACCAATTTTAAACGCCGTTATTTTCCCTTCCCCACCCCAACGCCCCCCGCCCGGAGCGAGAGCTGCTATAACTGGCTCATCAGCTCGCTGAGCCCTCTGCTCCCCTCCCCCTCCACACCTTTCTTTTTCTCCTCTGGCTCCGCGACTCATCCCATCCTTTCTTCCTCCTCCTCCTGCTCCCCCTCTTCTTTCCCCCTCCTTTCCTCTTAAGTTAGTTCAAGAAATCAAATCTGTCAGGACGGGCGGAAAAATGCCACTTCCCGACTAACAGGCTGAATCCAGCCCAGATTTTCAGTCCTTTCTTCTTCTTCTTTCTTCCCTTTCACTAATTTATCCCGATGTTAGCACATTCTGTCTGGTTACTAGCGGACGCCTGTAGGTTTGCTACATGGGATCATTACTTACTGATCACGGTGACTCTGAAGTCTGGAACTGAAGGCGGAATGAGAAGTTGGGAAAACTTTTTTTCTCTAAACTTTCTCTTTTTTTAAAAAAACACAATTATTCTCGATGCTTGTTAAGAGGAAAAAAAAAACCTTTGGTGCTTCTGTTATGAATGTGAAACATTATCTTCCAGCTGTACAGTGACACTTTTTTTTTTTTTTTTAAAGGAGAAAAGGACTCCTGATCCGTTTGCCAAAAGGGGGGTGGGGAGGTGGAATAATGTTATCGAGTGATTATTCTGGCTGAGATGTGTTGTTTGGTTTCTTCCTTCTTGATCATTTGGTGTTTAAGTAAAATGAGGCACAAGCTTGTTTGCCGAGTGGAGTGGGAAAGGCATTTTGATTTGCTGGCCTAATTAAAAAATGATAAAGGATTAAAGGTAAGCAATGTCTGTGTGTGTATGTATATTTATTTATTTTTCTTGACAATCAACTGTTAAAAAGGGGCTGATCCCTTTAAAAACCGTTTTAACTGATCTTTGTCAAACACACACTCATTTGCGGTCATTGAGGCCACCTTGGCGCAGATCACTTAAAGTGTATGTCTTAATCAGGTTCCCTGTACAGTCAGTAGCACCATATTTAACAGATTGAGCAAGTCTGTGACTTGGGACTGTGGTAGAATTGTTTAGATGTATTTTTTTTAATCAAAAGGCAGATATTTCACTTTTTATTTAACACTGTCTTTTCTATAGAGAATGCTCTTAAAGACATGTTGTGTGTATTTCAAAAATAAAATTGTATAAACTGTTGGGGAAGAAAGGATAGGAGGGGAGGGGCTGTGTATGGGGGGGGGCGGTGGATTATTGGTTGTTTCTGTTCCTTACTGGGAACAAAAACCAGAATGCCCAGTTTGTAAAAAGAAATAATAAAATTAGAAATAAGGAAAATATAGCAACATCATTCTGAAACTAACCTCAGAGAACTTCCAGGGTCTGCTCTTTTAAATTGCAAGATCTGGGACATGCTTAGGGATGTTTAAAACCATGTTCCTCCCTCTTGTCTGAGTGTTCGTGCTGTGTGTCGGGGGTTGAGATATCACTTGTATGTGCTAGAAAAAAAATTCTTAAGCTCTTTTCTTTCCTTTTTTTTTTAAACCTGGAATTGACTCAGATCCTTAAGATATTTTAATGCCTTTAAAAAAGTGATGTTGTTTGTGTTGTTGCTAAAGGGACTTTCTTTTTTAGCTACTGTAAGATGCTTACTGCCGTGGGTATGTTTTGGGGGTTTGGTTATTTTCCTTTATACCTGATATTGGACTGTGGAGACAATACATGAGCCACTGTACTCTCCATCCTTCCCTGTACCCCTTACCGACTCCCCCAGTATTAATCCTTTTTTTATTCTGGTAACACCCAGACAAGAAATATTCGACTTTTCCCCCCTTCACAGGAAAAGGTGGACCTGGACTGAAGGGTGTAAAATCCCTGGACACATTCCTGGGGCAGGAAAAAGAAGAGGAAGATTAGAAGATTTTTTTTTTCCCCTAAGAGAAAGCCCAGCGGAGCTAAACGAATGTCCCCTCATCTCCAAAGGAAAGTTCATCGGATTTTTATTCTAGAGAGCTCATCTTCAGGATGTCAGTGAACATTTCTACTGCAGGAAAAGGTGTGGATCCAAATACGGTTGATACTTATGACAGTGGTGATGATTGGGAAATCGGGGTTGGAAATTTAATAATTGATTTGGACGCTGATTTGGAGAAGGACAGACAGAAATTTGAGATGAATAATTCCACCAATACCACTAGCAGTAGCAACTCGAAGGATTGTGGAGGGCTGGCCTCCGGTGGGGCCGGTGCTACTGCAGCCTTAGCCGATGGCCTAAAATTTGCTTCTGTTCAGCCCTCTGCTCCCCAGGGGAATTCACACAAAGAGACCAGCAAATCAAAAGTGAAAAGGAGTAAAACTTCTAAGGATGCTAATAAATCTCTGCCTTCTGCTGCCTTGTATGGGATTCCCGAGATCAGCAGCACTGGCAAGAGGCAGGAAGTCCAAGGGCGCCCTGGAGAGGCAACTGGCATGAATTCAGCGCTGGGTCAAAGTGTGAGCGGCGGCGGCGGCGGCAACCCAAACGGCAATAGTACCGGCACCGGCACCTCCGCTGTCACCGCGGGGGCGACCTCCTGCGGGAAAAGCAAGGAGGAGAAACCAGGTAAAAGCCAGAGCAGCCGAGGCGCCAAGCGGGATAAGGATGCGGGGAAATCCAGGAAGGACAAGCACGACCTGCTGCAGGGCCACCAGAATGGCAGTGGCGGCCAGGCCCCTTCTGGGGGGCACCTCTATGGCTTTGGGGCCAAGAGCAATGGAGGTGGCGCGAGCCCCTTCCACTGCGGGGGCGCTGGGAGTGGCAGCGGCGTGGCTGCAGGGGAAGTTAGCAAAAGTGCCCCGGATTCAGGGCTCATGGGAAACTGTATGTTGGTAAAGAAGGAAGAGGAGGAGGAGGAGAACCACAGGCGAATCAAGAAACTGAAAACGGAGAAGGTAGGATAAAGTCGCCTTCCTCGATCTCCCACTTTCCTCTTTGTGTGCCTCTGTGTGGGTGTGTGTGAGGGGTGTGCCTCTGTGTGCCTCGCACTTCTTATTTGTGCTTTTGGTTCCTTGTGAGATTTCTATTACGTGCATCCTCTCCCTTACCATTCGGTGTGGGGGAGCTTACTTGGGTGCAGTGTTTAGCTCTTGCTTCTGCTGCTGCTGCTGCTGCTGCTGCTGCTGCTTGTGGTGCTAGTGTTTGGGTCCCCAGGTGGGAGGGCTGGGCGTTCTAAGTACCTTTTGCCCTGCAGAAGCCTCCCGGCCAGCCAGCCAGTCGTGGTGTGCTTTTAATAGAAAACCTGTGCATGTACCCACTTGACTCTTGTCCTGGTTTCTCCCCTAAGGAGAACCGTGTTCTGTTTTAATTTACATGGCCTGGTATTTCTGGTAATGTGTCCTTAGGTGCAGGGTTCATGGTCCCTCCCTGGAGAGGTATGTCAAGGATGCTAATTTACACTCCACCCACAATCCAATTTTTTTTTTCCCGTTGGTCACTTTCACCAGAAAGTCAAAGGATCTCATCCTTGGATGGTTTGCTTTTATTGGTCCTGAATTAAACCCCAACCTTGATGTCCTTGGGTCATTGGTTTCATAACTGTGTAGAAAGGCTGGGATGGTTTTGGTTGCCGCTAGGTAGGACTCTACCCTTCTTCCCTCGCCCAGTTTTTAGCTGGAGATTTAAGATTTGTAGTTTGACCAGGGAGCTGAAAGGTTGGTTTAAAAAAAGAAAAAAGTGAAATAGATTTGGTAGATTGGTGTTCCTGAAATGTGCTAACATAGCCAAAGGAGTCTAGAATTATGTGTTGCGTTTGAGCAGTTTGGATGGTGGACTTAGGCAATATGGACCCTTCCGCCCATCTTTGTCATTGTCTTTAAGTCTAGTTACACACCGCCTTTGAGAAACTGCCCAGTGTTCTGCTGCTGGGTGCTGGAGGCCTGTGACTTACTGGTCTGGTGACCCTTGTGCATTGAGTAATGTCTTAGGACTGAAGGTGCTCTGTCCACTGGGCAGGTTGGGAGTAAGCTGGGGGTGTGAGTGATGTTTCTATGCAACTAATCTTGAGGTTAAGTCTACAGATTGTGCCTTGCAGAAGCAAAATTCATATCATGTGGTTTGTGGCATGGTTGTTTGGAAATATGCTCATTAAATAATTTGATTTTTGCTATTTCTAACTTGCTCAGAATTGTAAGATGTCTTTGGATAATTATTTTTGTGTACAGTGATTCGCTGCTCTCTACTTAAACCTTTGTACGCCCGTGTTCATGTGGTCAAGATTTAAGTTGGAGTACAGGAATAAAGTTTTGATTTGATGACTTTAGAAGTTGATGAAGGTGTAGATAATGCCAAAATCACAAAAATCCTCTGAACACTTTTTTTTTATTCCTGTCCCCTTGGTCAGACAGCATTTTATGTTGATGACATTCGATGGGATTTTTTAAAACTCAGGTTTTAATTCTTATGTTTAAGTGTGTAGTTTTGCATACTTTCTGCTAAAAGGCGTTCTGAAGTCTTCTTGTTATTTAGTACAGTAGGGCATTTACTTTTGTTGCCAATAGTCTGCAAATTGCAGTTCTAATCTGCTCTAACTATCTAGATGAATTGCCCTAATCCAGTGCTCACAATGGCTGTGGTTAAGGAGTCAGAGCCATTTGATTGGATTCACTGCTGCGTGGAATGTGGGAGGTACTGCCCTTTTGCATTCCCCTTAGCCTTTTAATCTTCCAGCCAAATGTTCACATTCAACAATTTTGTTTAGCTGGCAATCGGAACATTTCAGTATCTCAAAGGCTGCTGTCATGGCAACTGAGATTAGAGCGTGGGGTCGCTTTTCCAGTTTTTGTGTTCTTTTTCACTTTCCAGTCACAGAGGAAACTGGACGAAGAATGGAAGAATTAAATTATTCATATCCATGTAACTCATCTTCAGTCAGGATGGTATAAATGTGATCATGTGAATTACATAAATGAAGAGCAAACAAGTCATGATGGGCCTGGGGTGGAGGAGGGGAGAGGGCTCAGTGCATTTAGATTCACTCCACTGCCAACGAAGTCACTGGTGTTGGCGCACAGGGGCACTTCAGGGATGGCTCGGAGGGGCAGGAATCCCACAGTGTTGGCCATTCTCTGTCAAGCTGGGGTGTTGGCTCAGGGACACTGTTCCATCAGGCTTCCCTCCCCACCCCAGTCCCACCCCACCCTGGAAAGGCTTCTCTGAAGCACGCTCTTGTCCTTGGCACACAGATCTGTCACTCCCTTGCACAGATGCCACCCAGGGAACTAACTGCTAATTCCACTGACTTGTGGTTGTGTAAATTAGACTTCAATTTAGAAAATACTTTCTAATGATAGGAGGATACCTATTTAGGAAGTAAAGATTTAGAAGGACAAGTGTCACCTGACAAAAATATTTCAACACTGAGGCATCTTTGAGTCGGTTTTTTTTTTTTTTTGGACATTTGGTATGTTTTAATTTCAATCTTGCTTGATTATGTGGGTTTGTGAAGAGTAAGTGCCTCAAAAATGGAGATGGTTAATTTTCAGCAATCAGATATGGCTCAGGATAGGCCAAATGTGAAAACCAAAGGGGTGTAGGGTGTGTGTGTGTGTGTGTGTGTGTGTGTGTGTGTGTGTTTTCTTCCTGGTTCACAGGAGATTCATAAGGCTGGCTGTCACCGGTTAATTTCACAGCATGCTTAAATGTCTATTTTTGGTGTGTTTATTCTGTTTCTTCACTACACAAAGTCATGTAAAACATGATAAATTGGACCTTATGAAATCTAATTAAATCAATGAGTGTTCTACTCCTTTATGTGGAAACCACAAGTATGTTGTAAAAGTCGCCACTCCCTTAATACGTGTACAAAATCAAAACATGCCATAATTCTAAGATGTTTGAGCTCTATTTCTATAGCCCATTTTGTGGTTAAGCCACCAGTGACATGTCTGAATAAGTAGATTTGACGTGTTGGCTTTTGGTTGTTAAAACCTGCTTCTCCACCTTCCCCCGCCTTTCTTTTGAAGCATAATAGCCTGTGTTGAGGCTCTTCTGCATATATCCTCCTTAGCTGTCTTAGCAGTTTTGACTTATCAGACACAGGCCTTCAGCTGGGCTAAATGGTTAGTGTTACATGGTTTTATTTCATCGCTGGAAAATTCAAAAATACCTAGCCGATTTCTTAAAAACAACTGATAACTTAAATAGACATGAAATGCAAAGGAGATCTTACGGTTGTGCCTTAGGGGTCTGACCACTCAGTACGTACTCAGAAAGGAGATTCATTCTCCAATATCATACTGCTTTCACTAAGCTGGTCCTTACAGCCTAAAGGTGGTGTCTACAAATGGACCTGTCTATAAAGGATATCATTCATTGTATTTTATTCTCTTGCAGAGGCCTTTTAACACTTCACTAGGGATTTCTGGCACATTTTCTAAGTGAGTGTGAGCAGTTTAAGAACATGTTTTGATTAATGAGTTTTGTGGATGATATGTTTCTTCCCCCATACATAGTGCCCCCTACAAATTCTGCTTAGAGAGTGCAGTTTATCTACTGTGAAATAAAAGGGCAGAAAGGTCACTTGCTATAATTAAAGAACAAAGTCCATTGTTGTCAGACAGAAAACTGTTTTGAAAGCTACACAAGGGAGTTAGCTGTTAGAAACGTTGGTAACTAAGGGTGGCTCCCAATCAGCGTGGATCCATCTCCTTACTTTCCTTTGGGCTTCCTCGGAGGGTAACAGGGCTTTGGAGGTGGGTGCAGGGGGGCTGCCCTCTCCCCAAGGAAGTCTTCTGTGAGAACCCACGCAGCTTGGAGAATGTGTATGACTTGCGCACACCGCTGAGTTCTGAGTATAGTCTTTGAAAGCTGCTGGGTTTGCTGGAGAGATTTAAAAAATCCTCCAACTGATCAAGTTTGTGCTAAAAGGAGATAAATAATGCTTAGCAACTTTAATAACTTTGCAAATAGTCTGTAAAAAAAGGTGTGTGTTTGGGGTGGGGGTGGGGAGAGGAATTGATTGTCCAGATGTCAGGAGGTTAAGAATGCTCTTCAAGTGAAATTGCTTGGCTGCAAGATGGTTTTAATTAGAGTGTTATAAAGACTTATTTTTCCTAAGCAGCATTTTATAGTTAGTAAATGAAATGTATGCCGAAAGTGCTAAGCAGAAATCTCCCTAACCACAGAGGTGTTCAATAACCAGATTCAAACAACATGGAAAGTACCATCTGTTCTTCGTTTTCAGCATGAAAAACAAGGATTGAATGGTTGAGATTTGCTCCAATTTTGACTGTGTCTGTTTTTTTTAATTTAAAAAAGTTCACCTGGTACTTCATAGAAACTTGAAATTGCAGTAATATGAGCAACACTGTGAAAACACATGTTTCTACATTTATTCTAACCAGTTCCACTTTTATTTAAAAGATTTCCAGAAGCCCAGCCATTGAACACTTTCTAATGGTTATTCGGCTCCTGCAGGCAATCACAACGAGAGGTCAGTTCTTCAAAGATCTGACTGTTTAGTCAGTACCTGAATTATTCTGTCAATTTGCTCCCTGGAGGCAAGGGGAGCAAAGGCTCTCACAGGCCAACTCTGGTTGGCATTTATCGGTTAATCTAATTGTAGGTGATAGGGCAGGGGACTGGTGTTTACTATATGGAGACCTTACGCTCCTTAAGAGCTGTAGTCTAGGATTGTTGGTAACGAGGGATCTATTTTTTTAAGGATGCTAACTTCTGAGTCCTTGATTTTTAGGTGGGAGGCTTTTTGGTTCTGGTTTTTTAGGAAGAGCCCTGGGTAAAACATTACCCGGCCTTTGTTTGAGGTCTTTTATAGAAGCTAATAACTGGGCTTGTGCCTCCCTGAGATAAATGACATTATCTCTGAGTGGGCTGACAGGAAACAGACATGTTAATGGTGAAGCTGCGGGGAGGATCTGCTCGGGTTCTGACAAAAGAGTGGAGAAGGGACCCCTGGTTGTGGTCATTAACACATAATGCATTCTTGCTCTTCCTAAGAGGCCCTTGATAATTGGAAAGCTATTTTAGCCACAAGCACTTAAATCATAAATCTACTACTCCTAGTTCCCCTGCATTCTTAAAAGTAGCAAAGTAATGTGTTTTTTGTTAACAAGTGTGTGATCTGGTTTTTTAAATGGTGGCACCTCTAGGCTGGCCGATAGTGACATTTGGGAGAGCTGTGCTTCTGTCTTTATCAGATGGGATCTGTCTTTGTCTTCCATCATTCACAGTCATCCTTCTACCTTAATAAAGCAAAAAAGTGGGCCCAAAAGCTAAAAAGAAATAATTTTTAAACTTGAAGCTGTCTCATGGGCGAGAGATAAAATCCATTTTTTTATAAGCGGGGGGAAAAGATTTTGCTCAGTGATTCGAATGTGATGAAACCTGCCTTTTGAAGTGGATATTTAAAAAGTCCTGGGTATAATTGAGTTTCAATGCAGTTTAAACTCTGCTTCTTGAATGGAGATAATTGCCGTGTTGAACACACTCTGGAGGTGTAGAAGAGGTGGAAGGATCATGCTATTCTGTTCTTCAATATTGAGCACTGGAAGTTTTTTCATAGTAATTACTGCAGCACAACATAGTTTTGATTGCCGGCACTCTGAACTTGTCAGGAACATCGAGGGTTTTGCTTGAATACTAAACAGTTTATTCCTAAATCCCGTATTCTTAGTCTAACGTTCTTGTAGAACATGGAAGCCAGAGCTAAGGAATGCTGGGCTAGCCTTCCTAGCAACATCATCGTGGAAATAACCTTTCTTCACTAGGATTGTTGTCAGTAAATAATTCCCTCTTAAGCTGTACATTTGAGGTTATAGATAATAGGGGTCACACTGGTGCCCTGTAACGTTGGTATTGCATAGGTATGTGTGTATAAATGTTGTCGAGTTGCATGTATAGATGTGGGATTGCGAGCAGATTGAGAGCATTGAGCTAGTATGGGATTCTTTTTTCTTCTTTTTTTTAATGTCCCTGTTAATTTTACTCTGCTGCAGGGTAAGTGGGTCCACTGGTGTTCAGGTCTCTCTCCCAGCTGAAGTTTCACTAGGGACTGCTTGCTCTCTCCTGCAAGGTCTTTTTAATTTAAGATAAAGGTTTTGGCAACTGGAACAAAGTTCTTGCAACTGAATGAAAGGATGTTAAGCTCTTCAGTTGACCAGCAGTTGGGTGGTTTGCAATGTTATTTTGAGAGGTCTAAGGACATTCCAGAGGGTAAGATGGGCACATTGCTCTTAAAGCTGAGATATGTATTATCTTCTAAATTTTGGTTAGAACTACCTTTCTGCTTTGCCAGAAGAACTGAAGTGATTACAAAGGAAATACTTCTTATATTTTGATAGGTCAGTAGGCCCTGAACTACATAATACTCATCTGCTATTCAGAAGGCTTCCTTCCCCACTTCCTCCTCCTCCCCAGTGAAGCTAAAAGAGAACTCAAAGGGAATGGGTATTTCGGTTAGAACAAATGGGTTTGGAGGGATGAATACATACTATTGCTGATTTTTCAAAGCTACTCTCTTCTGTCTCATCCCCACCCCCTCCCTAGTTTGATTATTATTCACTGTGACATTCTAGCTCAACCACTGAGTTTTTCTGCCTCCTGGGAATCCTCATTGTCAGCTAGCACCTTAAGAAAAATGTGCCTACAGGGACATTTAGGCGTATTCCAATAATGCCAGATGAATGTAGCTTTTACAGTTTAAAAATATATTGATTATATTTTGTGTTGTACATAATGATTTTAGAAAGCAGATATTTAGGTTGTGGAATTGGCTTATTATGTTAACCGGAGAGCAGATGGCATGGTGCCACAGACGTATAATTTTACTTAAAGGGACTTTTAAGGTTTTGATGTGTTTTCTTTTCCTCTTATTTCCCTGATGGCTTCTTTTTATTGAAGGGTAACTTAAGGAGACCTGGTAGCAATTTTACTGCCTTCCCCTGACAGTTTGAAATAATAGCTTGGTCTTTGGTTGCACTGATCTTCTACCAGTCAACTTGATTCTGGTTTTTGTCATGTGGCAGTGAATTAAAAAAAAAGTGTTTGTAGTACGTTTTAAGAAATGGACTCTTTTATATGCTTCAATTAGCAACAGACAACAAAGTTCCTATTGGTCACACTTTCATAAACTCCTAGAAGTCATTGTTCGTCCTTTTGATTAAAGAAAAATCCTGGTTGGCTTCTTGGGAAAGCACATCTGGCCCTTGGGCTGCCTTAGGTACACTTTTTTTGTCTTTCACATTAGTCACTGAAGGTGCAAAGGTCACATCTAAGTTGTTGGTAGTTAGTTTAGCAAGCCTTCCCCATTCTGAAGGGCTGTAGTCTTTTTGGTTGGTACATCCACCTTACATTTGAATTCACTTGGTTTAAAAGTGTCATTATTCTATGCCTAGATTTTACAGTGTTACCCATTCTTCCCTGAGAACATCATTGGGATGAGTTGGAAAGCATCTCCTAACTTTTTTTTTTTTTTTTTTGGCAAAGTGTGTGCAAGCCAGACCAGCTTGCTTTTGGATTTCCTGTCACCTCCTTGGCTGATTTTATGGATGGCTCATGTTAAAAGCAACAGTAATGTTTGAATTGGAAAGGCTGAAGCCTCGGGTTTTCATTCTTCATGGAGAACTGTTTATTTGTGTGTGGTTCACCACAGTACATGGATAATGCTATCAAATCTGTGCTTTATTACAGGCTTATGACTAGCACAGCAGCACTTCAGTTATGTGTTTCTGCGTTTTAGTTCTTTGCCAATTCTTTTGTGATGGAAATGAAATTAGAAATGAATCTTTGCAGCCAAGGAGAAAATAAGCACAACAAATAGAAATTGTCCCTTGAGCCAGTTCAGAAGTAAGCGGTGGTGATTTAAAGAAAAAAATTTTTTCAAAGTAAGTGAAGCATACAGAAAAGTACTTCATGTAACTTTTCCGTGAAGATCTCTGGAAGATGAGCCTATCACTTTGACAAATGGAGGCCGCTCCAACCACAAGGTTTTATCCCTTTATATTGTTTCACATCTTAAGTAACTGATTGAAAAGCGATTCACATTCCCAAACCCGGCAACTGCTTTGAAGGTGGAATCTGAGCCAGTAATATCGTTCACTCCTGCGCCCCAAAGGGAACAACACGATTTGAAAGCAGAGCAATGGCGCTTTTTCCACATCAAACTCCATTTGGCCAATTGTCTGCATTTGCATTCCTTGCCCAAATCCTTCACCAGCCTTTCCCGTGATGCCGCAGCAGATGCCAGACATTGAAGTAGAAAGCGAGCAGCTGTTTCCATTACTCCATCGCTGTATTAGCCTCCACAATCTGCTTTCTTTTGCCGTCCCCTCCCCCACTGTGGAAATAAAGAAACCTCTCCCTCCGACTCTTGCGTGCTCCAGTTTATCAGTCTGCAGGTTTATCTTATCAGGCCCTCTGGTCCCTTCGGAAGGCCCCGTTTATTGTTTCCGGGCTGGAGCAGATGGGGCCGCGGGCCCCGGGGGCGTGGTCCGCTCGTGCCCGCGCCGGCTGCGCGCTCCCTGTGGGGGCAGGGGGGGCGCGCAGCGCAGCCGGGGACGCGCCCTCCTTCCCTCCCTGGACCCGTTAATAGCCCCGAGCGCTGTAAATCTGTCAGCTCTTCACGACGCCCTTACCTCTTTCTTCATTTGCTCCAGCTTCTAGTTTGACAACGTTCCCTTGAGGCGGAATTCTAATCTGCTTCCAATTAGTTGCAAAATGTGACTGAAATTTCCACATTATGACTGCTGTTTTACTTGCACGCACACATCTAGAAACAAATTAATGCTCTTGAATATTTATTTTTTGAGCCTTTGGATTACTTTAAGAGGAAGTGTTTCCAGTTGTGTGGTATGACTTCCAGGACTTGTATTTTTCCCTCAAAGCCCTGAATACTGGGAATATATGTACACACACACACACACACACACACACACACAGAAACTAGTGTGGGGTCCTCCCCATCTCTTAATAAGCCTTTACCATCTTTTCAAGATTTCTCGAAATGTATTACATATGTTTAAGTTAAACAAATAAATTTTGTAGTATTTCTAAAATAAACAAGACAGGGGTGTTTGCCCAAGTTGAATGGAAGGGTCCTAGTGCAGTGTTTCAATGGAACACAAATACACACAAATTCACTTCTAAATATAGCTTAAGTATTTTTGGCCAAAGCATAAAAGACTTGTTATACACTTTTAAATTCTTTCATTGATATTCAAAAGCTATAAAGCCAAATAAATAAATTGGGTGGTTAAAATTGGCTTAACAAATACAAGGGCAGCACCATATTAAAGATGTCACAATGGGCTTTAAATGTGCCTAGCCCTAGCTGGTTTGGCTCAGAGGATAGAGCATTGGCCTACAGACTGAGAGTCCTGGGTTTGATTCCAGTCAAGGGCACATGCCTGGGTTGTGGGCTTGATCCCCAGGAGGGGGCGTGCAGGAGGCAAACAGTCAATGATTCACTCTCATCATTGATGTTTCTATCTCTCTCTCTTTCTCCCTCTCTCTCTGATTAAAAAAATAATAAGTGTGCCTAGATCTGACCATGCCTGGTAGAGCAAGCCCTCTGGAAGTTGGAATGTTAGGGCTGCAGTAGGCATAGTCCATGGCTTCCCGTGACTTTGCATAATCCACTATGAGGAGAATGCGCTGGGCTCTGGGTGTTGGAACTGGTTCAACATTGAGGGAGGTTATTACCGCAACTCTCTTTCCTCCTTTACAATATGTTTTTTTTAAACAAAGATATTGATTCACCTGATTATATGTAAATATTAGAGTTCTTTAAATCTTGGTTGCTAAGGTTAAGTTTAGCTTAATTTTATTACTTGCCTTAAAAACTACTTTCTCATGTACTGGCGAATTTTAGCCCCAAAGCAGTTGTCTGTGGTGCAGTATTTGCAGAAAGGTGTTACTTTTAAGGTCAAGAATGTAAGCAGCCAAATTTCCTGGTGCTTTGTGTAGTAATGCTCTGTGCTCAGCATCTTGGAAGATTGATATCAACAGTAAGGACGGGCTTTAAAGAGGTGGAAGGTAAAGTGGTCAAGTGGTTATGTTGATCGCATTACTTTGTATTAGTTTCTAAACAGCACCTTCACATGTAAACAGATCAATTGGTGTTTTTTCTTTCAACATCACTGTCATATACAATCATAAAAGCTCTATGGTTGATTTATTGTCTTTTAATGTGTTGTTTTCAATCTCTGTAACCCAGAGGTGGACCATTTATTTCACTTTATTTAAAACAAATTTATTTTAAATTATATATATATTATAAAATTTAAATTATTTTATTTGAGAACTTTGAGCTATTGTTTCAAAAAGATGTAGAGTGCTCTTTGTACTGCTTCCTTTCCTCTTCCTCTGGACTGGTAGAAAAAATAGCCAGATTGAAATCCTTAAAAATTTTAAGCGTGGGGCTTTTAAGATTGTAGGGACCTCCTAGGTTATAAAAAAAAAAAAAAAAAGGGAAATAGTTGCCCATAGTGAAATGCTCACAATAGGCACAATTGTGCTGGCCCCTCAAGTCCCGGGTTCACTAATTACCCTTTAATGAGGTCAGTCTGCCCAGGCTCTTTTCCTACCTTGGGAGGAAAATCACACAAGACAGTTGGAGTTCAAGTGGATCTTGCTGTATTTGCAACTTAGCATAACTGCTTTGAAGGCCCCCAGGGCGCTTAATTGGGGCTGGACATTTTTGTTTTGGGGGAGACTGCACACAGTGCCCCATTGTGTGAGTAGAAGCCACTGTGCATCTTGGAAGCATTACATGCTTTTGTTGATGGTGCATAGTTTTATAAACTCCAAATGAGCTTATTGCCTTTTAACCATTGGGAGCACTAAATAATGGAAGAACCTAGAAGTCTTTGGGTTGGGTAGCTGCCAAGCAGTTAAAAAAAAAAAAAGGAATGAATAGTTTAATTGTAAAGCAAACCATTTGTTTATAGATTAAGATTTATTTGGTCACCAAATCCTATGGACCAGGAGGTGAAAGAATGAGGTCGTAGGTATAGGAATTGAATGCCCGGTGTTATGTTTTGTGATCATGCTCAGTTGTTTTACCCATTTTTTTCACAAAAGGAGAAGGAATGAATGGTTTAATGGTGAGAACTGCCAGGCCAAGTGTACTACTTAAGCTATAAAGAGAGAAGGGAGGAAGGCAGAGGCAGGTTGTCATTTCTTTGCTGCTTGGTCAGGAGACTCAAATTCAAGGTTCTTTCCACTGAGAGAAGGACAATGGCTACTGTTGAATTTTCCTGTTTGTTCAAATGCCTGGGAATAGTGGTGGTGGAGGTGGTGGTGATGGTGGTGGAGGTGGTGGTGATGGTGGTGGAAGTAGGGAGTAAAAAGTAGACCGAAGGTGTGTGGGAAAGGGGGTAGACAATGCACTTCTCTTGAATACTTGGGGCCCTTTATGGAAATTCCCCACTATTTCATTAGTTAGGGGCCATGGCACTGAACAGAGAGGAACTCTCCTGCAAAGGCAGTGAGGATGGGGGAGGGGCAGGGGAGCGCAGTTGCCTGGCAGCCAGAATTTCAGGATGCCTCCCCGCCCCTTTTTTTAAAGGACTGCATTGTATCTAGCAGTAGAAGACCAGAGTCATGGCATTTGTTCCCAGTGTAGCTGTAGTCTGCCTTCTAATCCTTTTGTGAATAATAGGTTTAAGACAATGGTTCTCAACCTTCTGGCCCTTTAAGTACAGTTCCTCATGTTGTGACCCAACCATAACATTATTTTCGTTGCTACTTCATAACTGTCATGTTGCTACTGTTATGAATTGTAATGTAAATATCTAATAGGCATGGTGATCTTAGGCGACCCCTGTGAAAGGGTCGTTTGACCGCCAAAGGGGTCGCGACCCACAGGTTGAGAACCGCTGGTAAGGCAATCACTAGTAAAGTGTTGTTTTCCAGAAGTGTCATTTGAACACTCCCCAACTTAGTTTTTATTTTTACATTAAAACCTTTTATCTCAAAGTGCTCTTTTGTGTATAAACTGTCACTCTAATGATGACTCAGGATGCTTACAACTATTGTTTCTCCATGATGCCTTTGTATTCTGTTTGGCCATGGAAAGCAAAGCCCATTCCTTAAAATTACTTGTTTGTTGCTTGATACTTACTAGATAAATTGAATGTTAAAGTATGGTAAATTGTCTTAACATGATCTCATTTGTTTTTCTCCTTACTAAATTCTGGGTACTGCTACTTTGATATGGTCCTTTTGAAATGGCTTGATTTTTGAGACTAAATTATGGCTGATAGCTTCATTTTCATTTTACAGATCTCTCTCTTTTTTTGGAGGGTGTGGTGGTGATGTTGAGGAACAGGAGGGTAGAAAGAATGGGAAACAAAAAGGGTGTAAAGATTTAGGTCTAAATGGATTCAACCTTGCCAAATTAGCAATTTTTTGATGTGCTGTTATTCAATCCAAACGCTTTTTAATTAATATTTTATATATTAGTGAGGAGACTGGATTTTACTTCTGTGAGCATCCAACATAATTTTTAAAATGCCACACTTTTAAATCTCATAAAGTTTATGACTTTGATAGTCATTAAGTAGACTGAATTTGTGTAAATTCATTTTTAAAAGATCATGCAAAAAAACCCCACATGTTTTACCAGAGATGTAAATCCCTGCCACTGCTGACCTAAATTTGATTTATTTGGGTGTTTGCCTGTTAATATGTGTTCAACCTAGGTTTACTTAGCAAACTGAAACAGAAGTGGCAAGATAAAAAACATACTCATGTTAATATTTGTGACAGCTTAGGCCTTTGCAAGCTTGAAATCTCTTCACAGTTTTAATCCCCCTGGGAAGGAAAGTTTTTGTTTTGTTTTTATCAAATTGTCAGTGTTTCCACAATGTGAATGTTTCTGAGGGTTTAAAAAAACCTTCTAAACAGACCATGTATTTCAGTGAGTTTAGTCCTGTTCGCGTGTATATGAAGCATGGGGGAACTGGTGGGGAGCTTCCTGCTTACTAACAAGGCTTCCCCTTGTGTCTGGTTCTTCCCCTCTAACCTCTCTATGGGAAGCAGTTAAGTGGATGCTTTTTGTTACTCACATGAAGTGTGAAAGGAAAAATGTTAACCTTTTTAAGATGCTTTGAAAATGATTTTTGTGAACCTGCTTACACCCACGTCTAGTATAGGGTGTCCCAAAATTCACGCAAGATTAGTCTAGTATAGGGTGTCCCAAAATTCCCCGTGAATTTTGGGACACCCTATACTTCCTATCTTACCTCATCTTAAAGGCTTAGTTCAAGTCTCCCTTGGAAGACTAGCATATGAACCCATGCGCCTGCTATACATTCATGTGCATTATTACCTTGTACCTGGAGTTGGTACAGCTGCGGGATTAACTTCCAGCGGATAATCCTGTCCAGTTTTAGACAGGTGGCTGTTCTGTAATATCTACTGCTATTTACTGGTGATTAGATGACAACACAAAATCACTGTCCATGTAGGATTGCAGCTCTCTAAGCGTATTGAATCTCAAACATGTTGAATTTTCCTTTTCTGACACTTACGGTGAAATGTGAAGAGGTTCAAAGACTTTTGTACTTAAAAAATCTAGAAAATGCACGGTGTATTTAAATGACATTTTTACTGGTGCTCATTACATAGATAGAGATATCTTCAAATGGCCTCTGGATTTGGTGAGCACACATTGGAAGTCAAATGGTGGTGGGAAAATAGATACTGTTTTATCTTTTGTCTGTAAAATAAATTCTGAAAGGTTTTTGAAGAATTGCATTTTGGATCTGTTACAACTCACTTCAGGATCTAAAGAGTGACACTAACTGTACAAACACTCTGTGCAGTGATGTGTCGTTGCCTCCATGTTATTGGAGCTGAATGTGCGTGCGTAATTGGAGAGATGATTGGAGAGAGAGTGTTTTGCTGTGGTAGATGTGGTTTAAATCCTAGCACTGAGCCTAGCATTTACTTTCTCAGCTTACCCACAAAATCTGTGACTAATTTGGTGAATGTGAAGATTTCAGTCCAGATGGTTAGGTTTAATTGTAAAAACTGGAAAGATTTCAAAGTACCCTTTGAGGGAGTGCGGGAAACAACTAAACAAAAAAGAATGAAAAGTAACTACAAGTCACTAAATATAGAATATTTGTATGTTATGTATTTATCTAGATATATATACTTAAATATACTTAAATATACTTAAATATATGTGTCTGTGTGTGTGCAATATTCAAACTTTTTTATCTCGTGGCACACATAAACTAATTACTAAAATTCTGTGGCACACCAAAAAAATGTTTTGCCAATCTGACAAAAATAAAAATATAATTTTGATTTATTCACACCGGATAGTTATTGTCGTGTTGGCTGTTGTCACCTTTTTATTTGCCAATCTAAGGGAAAAGACGTCAGTGCCCTGATTAAATAGTTAGGTATAGTATGTTTTAAAAATTCCTGCAGCACATGGGTTGAACATCACCCGATAATATGTAGCAGTCAAGGACAAGCTTGCAGAATCTATTCCACGGGCCCACATGAACAGATAGGATCAAAAAGAGAAGTGGTTTTTACTGTTTAATGATTTAGTATATCTGTTTAAAGTGATTTGGCTTTTTCTGGGCTCAAAATAGATTTCCTCTCCAACGTGTTAAGAAGTTGCCACTTCCCTGTCAGCTGCTATTGTTGGTTAGAGCGGTGGCAGTTACCTCATCAGACCCTGGGGAATACCACTCTGCGCAGGCCTTGGCTCCTATCCCCTAGCTGTGGGCCTCTCTGAGGCCTCCTGTTTTGAAGCTGCAGCTGTGAAGCTCAAAGAGGGAGTCAGCTTGCAGAAAGGGGAGGTTAGATGGTGATTAGTGCTGTCGAAGGACCAGCCTACTTTTCAGCATCAATCTATTCTTCACAGTTCTTTCATTTGATGGCCATGCTGGAATGAATACAGTGATCTGAGCTGATGCTTTTAAAGCTACCCAGACCTTCTGCTGGTTGCCTCCTGTGCAAATCAGAGCTTAACAGGATAGAAATTGACCCCTCTTCTGTTTTACATGGGGACACCACTGCCCTAAATCGTGGGCCAATAAATTAGCTTTGAAGTTGGTAGGCTAATAGGGCTTTATGGTGAAATTTATTTGTAAAGGGTGTCCCAAAATTCACGCAAGAAGTAATTTTGATAGAAGACACAGGTTTATAATTAAAAATCGTAAATTTTTTATTGATTCATAAAGTATAGAGTATAGGGTTATGTATGGAATAGATCATCGGATAAATGGCCTCCACGGCTTTGCTGGCACATACGCAAAGCCATGGTCTTCGTTGTCCCTGCTCCTGGGCCATAATTGGTACTTGGTAATGCTTATCAAATTGAAGGGATTGAAATCAAAGGGCAACAGATATTAGAATCTGATTCAATAAACCAAGTAAAATTAGGCTTTTATTTTGTTGTTGTTGTTGTTAATGCTCATGCAAAATTCAAATCTTGCGTGAATTTTGGGACACCTTTATTACCTAGACTTATAAGGAGAGAATGAGGGAAGAAGAATAAGGTATCCTGGACAGGAGGCTAGACCGTGGGGCTGTTGTTAAGATCTGCTTTGTTCTAGTAGAACACCTGGTATTTATGTTATCGTGACTTACAGGGCAAGCAAATGGCCACATTTCTTGCACAGGAATGAGAAATGCCTAATATTTATATGTAAATACATTTCATAATATGTATTCAGAAAATGTAGAGAAATGGGTTCAACTTATATGTGTTATATTTGCCATACATCCATTGCTTTAATATTTGATTCTTGAGTCCTCAGAATTTTAAAATGGCACAAGGAATGAGCTTAAAGCAGCAGGCCAGCTGTACTGGGCTAATGATTTTCAGATTGTGGAAAACCTGTGAAATCTAGGCCAAGAGAAGGTGCTCCCTGAGGAGGAGTAAGTGTAGATCTTTGAGATGCTCAAAGGTGAGCAAAGGTGATCTTTGCTGTGATCCCCTTGGGTGAGTTCCTTTTTAAAAATATCTTTCTTTTACCTTCTGATATGTCCCTATCTGCTTAGAGCCCAATTTTTCTCCATTTATCAGGATCTTTGCCCTCCATTAGCAATCCTTTGAATGATCCTCATGGTGATTTGAAGAAAGACTTTTAAAGGTCCAAGAATGGAGCTCAAATGTGGGGACTATCTGGTGGGGGAGAGGCAAGAGAGCTTTTATGGTGTCTTAAATCACACCTCTTCTACCCCAAAAGCTGGTTCTTTGTAAAGCTGGTGTTGGAGAGACTCTTTTCTGTAGATGTTTCTTACGATATTTGAAACTGGCAACAAGGTGCAAGTGATGAGGTTGAAACAGGGTCTGACATGGCTATTTCTTTTTCCTTTCTTCTGATTTTACAGTGGATATTTTAAGGTACTTTTATATAACTAGTGCAAGGAGTGAGGTTCAATAGGCAAATGAAACCCTGAGGATTGACACTGTCATCAAGTTATGGGTGAGTTAGACTTGAGAGTAGTATTATTGTCGTACATTTCTATTTTCCTTATATAACATATATGTTATATAATATATAGTATATACATGCACATTTATATAAGCCAGCGGTTCTCAACCTGTGAGTTGCGACCCCTTTGGGGGTCGAATGACCCTTTCACAGGGGTCGCCTAAGACCATTGGAAAAGACATATATAATTACATATTGTTTTTGTGATTAATCACTATGCTTTGATTATGTTCAATTTGTAACAATGAAATTGGGGGTCACCATAACATGAGGAACTGTATTAGAGGGTCGCGGCATTAGGAAGGTTGAGAACCACTGATATAAGTGGTCTTATCTTCCACTGCACATTTCTAATATACTCGAATCATTTGATTTGAATAGAAATAATAGCAATGTGTATTGCTGAAAAAGATTCTGTGCGTGCCCATGTACAAGGCCCAGGTGGAATTTCAAGGACACAGGTCAGAAAGATAATGGGTGTGATACACTTACAGTGTATCCCTCACCTCCTCTCAGTTCAGAGCAGGCCAGAATCCCCCACAGTTTGTGCGAGCATCACTGAGTGCACTTGGACAAACCTAGATGCTGTCCCTGACTATTGTAATCACACATGCTGTACTTTTATACGTCAGTGCTAGTTTTTATTTCTCCAATACCTTGACTTGAGCTAAGGAGAGGGCTGGCAGAGCACACGGTTGCGTATTCTTTCTGTTGGAAATCTTGGCACATCTTCGGGCACAGTGGAGAAGAGGTAAACTGGAAAACAGAGTAGAAGATTTGCCTACTGGTTGAGAACTTGTGTTGACTTTTCTTTAAGACCTTTGGCACTAGGGGCTGGGTGGACTGTAAGAGATAGGGTTGAGGCAAGGTCTGATGTAGCTGTGGTTTTGAGGCCCAATTATAGAGTAGAGAGCTGTGTCAAGTATAAACTTGAGATGGGAGAGAAAGAAAAACAACCAACAGATTGAACAACTGACTTGAGGGGAACCAAAGCCTGGATTCTTGATTGATTGGATGTTTGCACTTTTTTCTGGACATGCTTCTTAGTCTCCCTCTTGGCTGACTGCGCATGCTGTTAAATCCATCCAGATAACCACATGGAATGTGTTCTGGACAAACCGTGTGCAGATTGGATTGGGAGTTGGGTGCAGGCCAGATCATACATGGCCTTGTAGGCCGTGGTGAAGATTTTAGTTTGAGGATGATGAAAAACCTTTACAGAATTTTGAGCAAGGGAGTGACATGATTGGATTTGTTTCTGAAAACTTGCTCTTGACTGCTGTGCGGAGAATTGATTATAGAGAGGCAAGAAGCGAAATAGGGAAATCAGTTAGTTACAAGACCTTTTCAGTAGTTCCAGTGAGAGGATGAATTTTTGTTGTCATCATGAAATTGGTGAGAAGTGCTTAGAGTGTCTAAGGCAGTGGTTCTCAACCTTCTGGCCCTTTAAATACAGTTCCTCATGTTGTGACCCAACCATAAAATTATTTCGTTGCTACTTCCTAACTGTAATGTTGCTACTATTATGAATCATAATGTAAATATCTGATATGTAGGATGGTCTTAGGCAACCCCTGTGAAAAGGTTGTTCGACCGCCAAAGGGGTTGCAACCCACAGGTTGAGAATGGCTGGTCTAAGGTAATGAGGACAGGACTTGGCTATGGAGTTGTGAGAGAATGAGATTTAAGGATAAAATCTAGAAATTTGGAGGTGGGTGGGATCAGGAGTTGGAAAACATTTTTAATGCACCCCATGTCTGCCAGGTGATGATGCCCAATGGGATGGCCAGTGCTGGAAGCATAGATCGGGGAAAGTGGGCTTCAGAGTTTGGGGCTGGAGAGTATTAGAATAGAAGGGGACCCAGGGCTGAGCCAGGGAGCCGTGGTGGGAGCCAGCATTGAGTCCACTGTGGAGGAAATAGCTCCAGGCAGTCTGGTGTTTCTAGAAAGCAAATGAAGAAATTTTAGCAAGGAGGGTGTGATCAAACGTGTCAAATGCCTCCAAAAGTCAGGTTAAGATGAGACACAGAAGATTGTTGACTTTGGAAGGATGACTATTGTTGATCTTAACACAAGGGGCCCTGGGGTGAGAGGTGGGGATGGGGGCAATCAAAGTCTGATCCGAGTGCTTGAATTTTACTCGGGGGTGAGGACCATGGAAAATGATGGCTAACACTTTTTCTATAAGGGACAACATGAGGTCAGGAAGTATCGATATCATTTTTAAAAGTAGGATCCTCTAATAATAGCCTGTTTATATGCTGATGGGAATGATACAGGAAAGGGAAAAAAGTTGCACATACCAGAGAGAGGGGGGTAGGGTAGGGGGGAGCTCCGTGGGCCTCTGGAGCTGGGGCAGGCTCTCCATTGGAAAGTCAGAAAATATGTACAGACGCAGGGTGGTAGGTAGGCTTTGTGGTGGAAAAATTAAGAAGTCTTCATTTTTATCATTGATGTTGAGGATATAGTTGCGATGTTAAGGGATTCTTTGTAATACAGATATTGTGGACAACAATTAAGTATCCATTTCTTCATTTATTCCCTGCCTCCTCCTACAGTGTAGACAGCTTTGACTATTTTGTGTTCTCACAATAGACATATTAGAAAGGGGTGTGTGTGTCAGTGCAGGTCTCAGTTTATTCTTTCATTCATCCCTTTATTCATTTGTTCACTCAGCACATATTTTCAGAATGCTGATTATATGCCCGGAGTCTGGGTCCTGGAAATACAATAGTAAGCAGAGTCTCTGCTTTCATGACACTTATATTCTAGTTTATTCTGGACAAATAAACACGTTTTGGTTGCTGTAAAGTGCTGTAAGGGAGAACTAAGCAGGAGGAGGAGGTAGAGGGGGATGGCGGGAAAGGAGAGTTTATCTTTGTTTATGTTTGAGTAGGGACCTGCTCATCAGTCATGTGCCGCTGAACGGCGGGGATATGTTCTGAGAAATGCCTCATCAGGCAATCTCATTGCTGTGCGAGCATCACTGAGTGCACTTGGACAAACCTAGATGCTGTCCCTCACTACTGTAATCGCACGGGCAGTACTTTAAACCCGCTGGCAGGGCAGGAGGTTTGTTTACACCAGCATCATCACAAACACATAGCGCATTGTGCTGTGATGTTAGGTTGGCTACAATGATGTCACTAGGCGACAGGAATTTTTCAGCTTCATTATAATCATATGGGTCCACTGCTGTATATGCGGTTCACTGTTGACTGAAATGTCGTATGCGTGCGTGACTGTGCAGTGCAGAGGAGCCAGATCTGTGTCCACGCCTGGAGGAGGGAGTGTGTTTGGTGTGTTTGAGAAGACGTCAGGGCGGCCAAAGAGGGTGAGAGGAGAGGGCTGGAAGATGAAGTCCAAGAAGGAGCATGAGGCCAGGCTTCAGGGAACTCTGAAGAACCAAGTAAGACGCAGAGGTGGGAGAGTTGGGGAGTTTTGAGTCGCAGAGAGCCAGGCTGTGACTGTGTCCCAGGGGGATCTCAGTGTGTGGGACCTACCCTGAGCTTCACTTCTGGCTCTGTCCCTCAGGTCTTTGATTATTCTGGTCTCTAAGTGGTTAAGGGAGATGGAGGTGTTATCTTGTGTGAATCATATCAACTGATTTCAGGTGCAAGATCATAAATATTCAGGATTTTTTTTTTCCAGAAGACATCAAAAAGAGGCTATTACTTTCCTAGAATGAATGTTTTCCAGGGGTCACTAATTGTGTGTGCACACAGCCTCAATTGTATTGATGTAGTTGATTACTAAAAGTGTGAACAACAGAAATTTAAAATGAGATAGTATAAATAGAAACTCCCCCTTCTAATGCTCCTCGTTGGAGCTCTTGTATACTCCCTGGGAATTTAACATGCCTCCTACTTTGGAGACTGCTTCAGAGTCCTGAGGAACTAGTTGCATTGACTCGAATAGTTTTTATTAGGCTTAAAAGAAATTTTAAAAGCAGTACATAAATCGATAAAAGTTTAAATTGTACTAAAATATTATATAATGGAAAGTAGATTTTACTTCCCTCTTAGACCTGCTCCCCAGAGCCCACTACTTTTAACAGTTTGTATGTATTTCTTGAAATAGTCTCCATATGCTCAAGCAAATATAGTTATGTTTCTTGTGTTGCTACACAGACCAGAGCATAGGAGAGAAACATCTGCACCTTGTTCTTTCTCCATAACTGTATGTTTTGGGCATCATATGTTACCTTTTTACCTTTGATTCCATAATTTATTTAACTGATCCTCTACTAATAACATTTAGGTGTTTTCCAGTCTTTTTCAGCTACAAAATATTTTGGTGGATTTCATTTTAAATGCATTTCAAAATTTGATTGTCCCCAACTTACTTTCATCAGTTGAATTCTCAACTGAATTGCCTATATGCTTATAATCTAATACTGTGAGTTATAATTTTTTGACTTTAATCTGTGATAATCTGATAGCTGTTCATCATTTTAATTTGCCCATGTTAACAAGCCACTGTATTTTCCTACATATTGACAGTTTCTAACCTCTAATTTTCTAGTGAGTTGCTGGCCATTTCTTACTGATTTTAAAATATTTTAGTGTATATAATTAAATACACTTTTTTCATGTTTTGCAAATATTTTCCATGTGCTCACAGATATTTTCCTCTCTTTATTTTGATTTTGATTCTGTTTATACTAGTTTCTCCCTCCCTCCCCCAGGCAGGTATCTTAAATTGTGTAGTTAGGCTTATAATTCATTTATTTTTATGGCTCCTACATTTTGTATTGGTGTAGAAAGACTTTTCTCCAAGATTATTTAATATTTTTTTCTTGTACGGCATTTATGGTAGTTGACTGTATAGTTTTTCAACTTGAAGGTGAGTATAATTTTCATCTTACTGCAGGGGTGGGGAACCTTTTTCTAAGGGCCATTTGGAGATTTATAACATCATTTGAGGGCCATACAGCATTATCAGCTTAAAAATTAGCCTGCTCTATTTGGTCAAACATTTAATTAACTCACCCCTAATGCCTTGGCAGGTCCAGACCAAATGACTTTGTAGACTTTATAGGGCATGTGGGCCTGACGTCCCCTCTCCTACCCCACCCCCCGTCTTACTGGCTTTGGGGATTACATTTCAGTATAAATAATTTTTGACCCAATATCCAAAATCCTTGAACACTTAATCTAAAGCATTGTCTTTCTTTTTTAAAAATATGTTTTCTTGATATTTAGACAGAGAGGAAAGAAGAGAGAGAGAGATAGAAACATTGATGAAAGAGAAACATCAACATTGATCCACTGCCTCCTGCACACCCCCTACTGGGGATCCAGCCCACAAGCTGGGCATGGGCCCTGACTGGGAATAGAACCATGACCTCTTGGTTCATAGGCCAATGCTCAACCACTGAGCAACACTGGCCAGGCTAACGCATTGTTATTTAATCAGATCTGTGCATCTGAATCACTTGAAGAGTTCTTAATTTTTTTCCTTTCCCAAACACCCAGTCCCAGGTTCCCTACCGCATTATGCTTCTCTACTTCTGTGGCTTCTTTGTGTGCATTTAGACAAAGTTTCACATGGCTCATTTGAAGATGTCTCCTTTTGCTTTTTCTTCCTCAAAGGCAGATGTTAGGAATGGTTATAGAATTTCCTGTTGTTTTTTTTTCTTAAGGTTCTTTATAGAAAAATCACCACAGTATTGCTTTAACCGTGACTGCAGTAAGTGTTTTGCAGGTGGTTAATTAGCGTACTTGGTCAAATGGGAGGTGGAGCAGGAAGGACTAATGATTTGCAGCTCCAGCCTTAGGAATATTTACAGCCAGGCAAATACCCGTACTCGTGTTTCCTAGACTCCTAGAGCAGAGCCTTCCTGCACAGTGAACTGCGTAAGTAGTAAAAATGAGCCATGGCTTTGCTTAGTTAGCCCTCTGGTTTAGCAGCACATAGAGAATTGTCGTGGAGGCAGGAGGAAGTGTTTGGGAGTGCAGGAAGCATGCAGCTGTGAGTGTTAGCGCTCTGGGGCTGGTCTGTGGAGGTCATCTCTCTGGGCAGCTGGGCGTCAGAAAATCGCCAGCCTGCCATCACGCCCTCGCAGTCAGCAGAGCACAGCCAGCACGTCCGGCTGAGGTTGGTCGCAGGCGGCCTTCAGGTGGATGGTTCCTGTGGCAGAGCCTTGACTTGGACTCCTGCCTGGGTTGTGGACCAGGGGACGAAGCTGTGGAGCTAACTGGGAATTGGGTGGGGTTTTTTTGGCTTTAACTTTTTCTTTTATGACCCTGGGCACAAGCCACTGTCTCTGGGCCTTTTCTTCTTGGACTACATCTTCTGAGTGCCCTTCCAGTTTCAAAAAGAGTTGGAATTTTCTCCGCTCCTACTTATTATTGCACTGGAGACAAGTGTGTTGTGTCTACATCTCCCCCGTTTTGCTATTGTCTGTGAGTTATTGTCTGTGAATGCACGTTTCCTCTGCCAGCTTGAGACCTTTCAGGACATGGAGGCTGTCTTACTTATTTAAAATAAATATAATTGTTGATAGTATTTCAGATGTCTCCCATTCCCCCTCCAACCCTTTATTTCTCCCCCCTGCTCCCTGCCTCCTCCTCCCCCCTACCCCCCAGGTCTTCACCACCATAATGCCCGTGCCCATGGGCTATGCATATAAGTCCTTTGGTTTATCTCTTCTTGTCCTCCCCATCCCGGTATGTCATCTGTCCCATGCCTCCCTGCTTCAGGTCTTATATTTTTGGTCATGTGATACTTGTCTTTTTCAGATTGGCTTATTTCACTTAGCATAATATTTTCCAGGTCCATCCATACTGTCCCAAAGGGTAAAAGATCCCTCTTCTTTATAGCTGCATAGTATCCCATTATGTAAATGTCCCGCCGCTTTTTTATCCACTCATCTACTGATGGGCACTTGGGCTGCTTCCAGATCTTAGCTATGGTAAATTGTGCTGCTATGAACACAGGGGTGCATACATTCTTTCTGATTGGTGTTTTGGGGTTTTTAGAGTATATTCTCGGAAGTGGGATCCCTGGGTCAAACGGAAGTTCCCTTTTTATATCTTACTAGTTTTTATCTCCCTAGCACCCAGCATTGTGCCTGATTCTAAGACCTGCTCAGTAAACACGTGCTGTGTTGCAGGGGAAGGAGGGCCTCGAAGATGGCTGCTCAGGTTCCACACCTTTTTGTCTTTCTTCCCCATCGAGATCATAGGCAAACATGTTGCTGGGAATTATCTGGTTTTCCACCTATCTTACCTTTATGTGGCATTTTAAAATGACTTAAAGTGTCTTACACTCGGTTATACTGCACCTGCTCTCCTGGGTCTGGTAGAGCATGTCTGTTGAATTTTAATCAGTTAACTGCCACGATACTTTGAATTTAGTTAATAAAGGCCCACCGCTTGCATCTGTACACGCTTATGGCATACAAAGGGTTAAAGAATAAAGATGCTTTACCCAGAAGGGTTCCCCCGTGTCAGAATAACAGATGGCAATGGCATCCTGTTTGCTGGCCCATTTTTGTCTGATGATTTCTTTGTCACCCACAAAACCCTCCGGGCTAAAATGGAAGGCTACCCTTTCAAAAAGTCATTATCCAAGTAAGAGAGACCTGCCTATTACAGCTTAGAGCTTAGGTGTGACCTTGGGAACCTTGTTTAAACTGAGTTAACAATCTAATTTGTATGTATATATAAAAAAGCCAGCCCAGGCGTTGGGAGTGTAATAAGACCTTAGGAACTCAGGGATGGAATTTGGCCCCTTCATCTTTGGCGAAATTTGTGTAAGTATTTGGAGCACAGCCCATTCTGACAGCTTTGGTCTATAATCATTGATTACAATCATATGTCATTAATAGTTATAACTGTTGTTAAATAGAACAGTGGTTTGATTTTTCATTTTTACCTTGAAGTAGCTCATTAAACTCAACATGTTATTAAAATACATTTTTTTTTTTAAAAAAAATACACTTACCAATATACATTTAATAGATTGAAATGTATGTGTTTATTGTGAAGGTCTTTTTCACCTGAACGAGTGGTTGCTGAGTTTGACAGCTGGGGCATGGTTGTGGTTCTTCTAGAGCAGCGGTTCTCAACCTGTGGGTCGCAACCCCTTTGGGGGTTGAATGACACTTTCACAGGGGTCGCCTAAGACCATCGGAAAACACATATATAATTACATATTATTTTTGTGGTTAATCACTATGCTTTAATTATGTTCAATTTGTTACAAAGAAAATATATCCTGCATATCAGATAATTATATTATGATTCATAACAGTAGCAAAATTACAGTTATGAAGTAGCAATGAAGATAATTTTATGGTTGGGGGTCACCACAACATGAAGAACTGTATTAAAGGGTCGCGGCATTAGGAAGGTTGAGAACCACTGTTCTAGAGTCTAGTAAGTCATGTGCTTTTCTGACATTAAGGGAGCTTTTACTGGAAAAGTGGTGGGGAAAATCTAAAAATCAGATGTATTATAAAAGATGATGTTGATGGTGCCATTAGTGAGAACTCTAACATCTTTTGGAGGGTGCTGCTGCCATATCATCAACAGGGCCTGGGAATCATTTCCTTTTGAGGGTCCCTCCCACCCCCAAAGTAAGTTTCCCAGATTAGTTATTTACTCCAAAGGCTATTTCCTTTCTAGTATCAAAAATGTAATCAATAATAATGAATCTTTGTACAACATGTAGCATCTAGTTGCCCAAGGAATGTTTGCTTAATTTAACAACACTGTAAATTATGTGTATTTCTAAAGCCATAACCTGTTAATTTTCACTTCAGCCTTTGGTCAGAGAACATGATATTGCTCTGTTTTCAGTCATGAAGGAACTGAGGTGTAGAACTAATGCAGAGCCTTTACTTAGCAAACGTGCATAGAGCATGCAGCACAATGAAAGAGAAGGACTGCTCTTGTCTTAACTTTACCACCAGGTCCATTCTTCCTAACTTTAGGTTAGGATTTTATTGAGCATCTATGCACTTGTTGTCTCAGGGGTGGGGGAGGAAGTATACCTATTACAAACACATACACCTTTGCTTCTATAATTACACTAGAGGCCGATGCACGAAATTCATGCAAGAGTAGACCTTCCTTCCCCTGGCTGCTGGCACGGGCTTCCCTTGAAGTCCCGGCTTTGTCCGGAAGGTCGTCCGGAAGGACATCCAGTCTAATTAGCATATTATGCTTTTATTATTATAGATTATTATAGTTGATTTCTCAGACGCCACAAAGACTTTGAACTCCAGATAAAGAATCTTTGATTTAACAATTGCTTGTCAGCAAGCCCTTGAATTAAGTGACTTACTTGGGGGCCACACAGCTTGACCACTGAGAAGCAACAGGAACCCCATGCTTCTTTTTCCTCCCCTAATGTTTTCCCACCACCCCATGCTGCGTTTGAAATGATGGACAACAAACACTCTGTAAATATAATGTTGCTACAAATAAAAATTCAAAGAGATTTCTAAGTGTTAGCAGGGGAAACCCGGGCTCTGCATTTTGTAGTGTGACTTCTGTTGATATATTAGGGAATGTGCTGGAACCCCACTAAACCATTAGTGCCAGCTGTTTGGTTTAATTTGATCATTTACAAAAATATAGCAGTCCTCACTGGTACGTATCCTATACTGATATAGCTGAATTAAATACTGATGCCTGGGGCTTCTATTTTTGCAGATGCTTTCTATATATGGGTTGTGAGAGCTGGTTTAATTCTAATTGCAGAAATATCAGTGGGATTTATATCTGTCTTCCTGAGATGGCTGGAAAGAGGGAATTTAAGTAGTTAGAGTTAGCACACATTTTGATTTTTGTTCTACATTGGGAAGAGCCATGTTGATTTGAAGTAACTCATTAATGTGCAGGTTAGTGCTTTTAGCTAATTAAATTTTCGTGGATTGTGGAAATATAAGAAATATGTGAGGTTTTACAAAATTTCTGATTTTCAGGGTAAAGAAAAAGCCAATGTATAGTCATTTAGAAGTATTTCAATCATGACTTCATTTGTTTCATTCTAGCATTAAAAAAGGGATATGAAGAAGGCTTGCCTGTCTTTCTTCACCAAATAGCAGCTTTGCAGACCTTTACAAGTTCCCATATGTTAGGGGAAAACATTTTCCAAGAAGTTGGCAGCATTGCACTTTGTAGCTTATGCCAGCTTCTTCCTTGGGCCAACTCAACAGAGAGGAGAGGGGGAAATGCCTTGTTTTAGTGGCTGAATTACTCCGACAAGCTTTCACATCGCCCCTCCTCTTATTAATATTCTTTTTGATGTGAGCTTGTAAAACAGAGGATTGGCTGTTAATCTCCACCATCTCAAGGGCTTTTGGCAGTGGCCCATAATTGATGTGTTCACATGGCTGTTGTCTGACTACTAATGATTAGACAGCAGTGTTATCTACCAGCTACATCGGTGTTGCTTATAAATCATACTTGATAAAGTGCAGTTTCATTTCTTCAAAGAGTCCGTACATGTCTACATACTTTGATAGAACTGCCAGAGGCATTTCATGATCCTATGACAGCTTAGATTAGGTTTATTTTTCATTTCTGTTTGACAAAATATTAGACTTTCTAACGCTTGTGAGAGAGAATGTTTTTGTTCCTCTAACAAGGCACTTGGAGCATGATCGGCAGAGAAAGATTGCCTGCCCTCCACGGGCAGGTGGACAGGTCGGGGTGGCAGGTTGGATTTTGGCCTTTGCTCCTCAAATGCCGAGGTGAATGGAGTGGGGCCAGGCCACTCTGAAAGAGAAGAGAGGAGGCCAGTGGGAGGGAGTCCTAGACTCCGACTGTGACATGGCTGGGAGGGCCGCCTGGGGCTGTGACATTGCACTGCCAGTCACAGTGTGTGCAGAGCCCATGCGTCAGGGTGTGACTCCACTTTGTGGGAAGGAAAAGCAAGAAGGTTTTACAAGTGGAGGCGGGAGTAGCCCCAGACATCATATTTGTTGTCCTCCTTCAGTGCCCATATGGGGACGCTTCGCTGTCTGCAGACACATCCACCTGCCCAGAGCTCCGGGCACTGCAGAGAGGAAACCTGTGCACAGTGCATATACATGGTGGGCTTTGATTGGGAACTGCTGAGTCTTGGGCCTTTATTCTACTCTAAACTCCTGTGTCCTTGAGCTAACTTTCCTCATCTATAAAACAACCCTCCCCCCCCAAAAAAGAGAGAAAATAATTTCTAAAATCATTTTGCTGCTCTCCTTGTATACCTTTGTGTATCCTTGGGCTGTATTATTCCAGAGTCCCTCAGTCCTCTTGCTAACATTTAGTTAATTAATCTTCACTTATTCTTTTCTAGGTCAAATATTAGATGTCAAAGAAGTGGTTATATCATATTATTTGACTTTTAGAAATATATATAATTGCTTTTAAGAGATGTTCATATCATTATGAGGTGTTAGAGGTTAAATATTTTCTCAAAATATACAACTTTTATGTAGAATAAAATTATGCGGCAAAGATTGGGAATCGGGGTTTTGTTAATAAATTGTTATAGTTATGAGTTACTAGATTTCTAGAATGTAAGAATGCAGAAGAATGCTCTTACCACCAAAGCTACTTGAAACAAATTCCCCCACTCCACCACACCCAAACAAAACAGAAGTTACAGCAGATCTCAGAGTGCGTCCCAGTTTTATTAAAGAATTAAAATTGTTAAAACAAATGCTCTAGATCAGCCGTGGGCAAACTACGGCCCGCGGGCCAGATCCGGCCGTTTGAAATGAATAAAACTATTGAAAAAAAAAGCCGTACCCTTTTATGTAATGATGTTTACTTTGAATTTATATTAGTTCACACAAACACTCCATACATGCTTTTGTTCCAGCCCTCCGGTCCAGTTTAAGAACCCATTGTGGCCCTCGAGTCAA
>NW_006291231.1:3677021-3687185 GCF_000327345.1 Myotis davidii
ATGCCTTTTATATAATCTTTGGTATTTTTACGTACATAAAGCTATTTTTTCCAGTTTAGCTTCTTACTTGTACCCTCACTTCTAGGTCCCAGGTTTATTGCTTCAGTGCCTGATAGTGGCTTTGACGTGAGCACCCTTTCCCCCCAGTATAGTTAGGGCTATAATTGAAATAAGCACTATAATCAAGTAATAAATATTTATTGATACATATTAGCATTGAAAACCAAAGGTACTTAACTGAGCTGCTTATCTTAAAATGATTTGTGGTTGAAGGAAATACCTCCTCCCTTTTTTATTAAACAAAACAATTTAAATGTAAGTTAGTTTGGTTATGGTTATTAGATTTTAATGCACCATAGAAAAATATTCATGATTAACTTAGAGGAGATAGTCTTTCAGTGATGTAAATGGGTTCTTCATTTAGTTTTGATACATAAAGCAACTATATTAGAGTTTCTAATGTAGCTGTAAAATAGGGGGGGAAAAGCCTATTAAAAGATTGAGTGTGATTTTGATTCTATGAAATATATGCATATGTAAAGTCTGGGTGGTACTATTAGAAATAAAAATTGGAATAGTTTTAAAGATTTTTTTTGCCATCTTTAATGTTTTCTTTTAAAAAGTAATATATGCATGTGAATTTTATGAAGTGTATTACTGTCATAACAAAAATAAGTATGCATTTTTCCATTTAAAAAATATAACAGTTCTACTTGACTGATGACAAATCATAATTCAAATTAACTTAATTTAAATTTAGCTTAGTCTAATGCTAACACTGTTTGCAGGTGTTTACCACGTAACTGGAAATTACTATAATATTAAGGGAGGCATAGCAGAAATACACATTTTAATGTAAACGTGGAAACTCTATCACCCCCAGGGTGTTTTTAGTTTAATGTTGGTATATAGAATATGTCCTCCATCATTTTTTTTTTTTTGCTACATCATATAAATTCCTTGTTTACTGCCTGAGAAATCTTGTCCACTTTAAAAGCTGCGGCCACCCATTTATTTGGGAACTGATCTCTTACATTTAGGGCAAGTATTATTTGATAAGTATGAGATTGGGTGAATTGCCCCTAGTATTAGTCTCAATAATTTGTGAGAGCCATCTGAAATCTATTCTGAAACACAACATCACTGTCCCTTGCAGGATTGCAGCTCTCTAAGCATATTCTGGCACATGACAGTAAAATTAAATATTCTGGAAATAGGGATGGATGCTAAGATAGTGTGGCCCGTCTCCCACCCCCCACTAAGCCCTCATCATATTCATTTTAATATGCTTTTGTGCAGTCTTTTGAGACCATTTTCATAGAATTTATGCTAATTCCTCAGGCTAGCATTCTTCATGCCATTTCACAGAAGCTGACACTGGGAGCTCTCGATCTCCTTCTTAGGCTAGGATTCCTCCCAGGACAACAGCTTCTAGAAGAGGATAAAGTTATTGTGTCTGTCAGATAAAATCTTGCTCTATGCCTGATTCTAAATAACTATACATGTTCAATGATAGAGCCAGATATCTTGAAGTTTTCCATTTCATTTGGTTTTCAGAGACTAGAGTAGCATGTGTTGGTTTAGCCATGTGAGAAGTTAAACAAGGCCTGTAAGCATGTGCTGTTCAGGTTGGTGGGCACAGTGCATGCTAGAGATGACAGTCGTAGCTAACTTTTATTGAGCACCTATTATGTGGTTGGGATAATAAGGGCTTTTTAATGGATTATCTTGTTTGATGTAGCTATTACATAAATACAAATTGGTAATCCCTCTTTAGGTAAGGAAACTGAGACTTAGAAAAGTAAAATAAAAATGTAAGATTGTGTAGCTAGTAAGCTAATGGTCTGAGAGCCAAACACAGAGACTGCATTCTTATTTTTTATATTTCTTATACTCTGTTACCCAGGTCAAAAGTATTGCTGGGACATGTGGCCTGAGACACTGACCTGCCAGTCATTATTCTCTGAGAAGGAGCTTCTGGGCCTGATGATCTTAGCTGTCCCACTCATGACCTGATTATGGGTGAAAGAACTCCAGGTGTCTGGGATTACTTGATTCATTTATAGTCTCCAACAAAATGTGTTTGAGAACATTAGTTATTTCATCCAGTGCACTCACTTATAAGGGAATGAAAGCATCCTGATTTTCATAATTAAGACATTATTAAAAAAAACACACCTTGCAAGTATACAGGATGCTTAAGTTTTGTTTAGTCTTATAGGAGTAGAGAGGTCTAATTTGTTGAAAATTTTTTGTGTTTTTGTTTATTTTGCTTGTGTGTAAGCTCTGTGCAGGCAGGGATCTTGTCTGTCTTGATTATCATTATATTAGTGCCAAGCAGCACAAAGGCTGGGATTATAAAGAGATGCTCGATCAACATTTATTGAATGTTTTAAGTTAAAATTGAAATATACCTCCTTGGATCACTTTTCTCGGTTATCACTCCTGGGTTTTATTGGGAAAGCTGAAAAGTAGTGGGTACATTAATTCTTTTCTTTTTCCCTTATTCAGAAATAGATGTGTATGCTTACTTCTTCTTATTCCCCATTTCTTCCTGCTCTCTTCTGACACCCTCCCTCATTCCTTCTCCCTTCTCTCCCCTCTCCACCAACTTATACTAGAGTCCAGATGTAGACCTAAGTGAGCTATTGAAAGTAGAGTTGCAGGGGTGGTGATGGTGGTGGTGGAAGAGGGTAAATGGTGATAGAAGGAGACTTGGGGTGGTGAACACACAATATAGTGTACAGATGATGTGTTGTGGAGTTGTGTACCTGAAGCCTGTATAATTTTGTTAACCAGTGTCACCCCATAAATTCAATAATTAAATTCAATAAAAAGGGAATGAAAGAAAGTAGAGTTGATGCTCGAACAACATGGGGTTAGGGGTCCCCCCCCCACCAGATGCCTCTAACTTTTGACTGCCCTAAAACTTTACTAATAGGCTCCTGTTGACCAGAAGGAAGCCTTGCTGATAACATGAACAGTCAATTAACACGCAGTTTATATGTTATATGTATTATATACCGTATTCTTACACAAGTAAGCTAGAGAAAAGAAAAAGCTGAGTAAATCCTAAGAGAAAACTACATTTACAGTACTTATTGACAAAACCTAACGTGACCTGCTCAGTTCAAACCCACTTGGCTCAGAGGCCAACTGCTACTAACGAGACCAAAGGTCACCCACCTCTTTCTGCAAAGAGCCCATAGTAAATATTTTGAACTTTATGGGCCCAGATGCAACAAGGGTATTATGGAAGTACTTACATAATGAGGGAGAGAAAACAATTCCTACAGATTTTTTCTTAAGTGGATGAAAATGCAAACCTAATGATAGTAATTGAGTTCAATTTGTTGGTAATACAGGTCTTCTAATGAGAAGAATGGAATTCTCTTTATTGGGAGGGGAGGATGGTAATATTTCACGTAATATGGGTTCATCGTTAGTGATTGCGTTCATTAAGTCAATTGTAAACATTCATTTGGAAACGAATTCTTAGCTTGTGGGCTGTAGAAAAAGTTGGTAGTGGGCCGGCTCTGGCGCCCAGGCCTTCGTTGGCTGACCCTTGGCCTGGACTGTGGACGGGAAGACACCCCACGCAGGGAAACTGCCCTTAATGTTCCTCTGTAAAGGCTCCTTGCTCTCAGACTGGGAAGGGGAGGAGCTCACATTCGGAGGAAATGGGATCTGGAGACTGGGAGCAGGGACGTTGGGTGGAGAATTGGAAGAGAGAAGGGAGCAGAGGGAGCTTCTCTCTGTCTGGGCGGCAGCGAAGTGCCTCGGTGGGTGCCGCAGGGCACCGATCTGGGAAGCAGCACAGCCAGGATGCCCGGGGCTCTGTGGCCTCGCCTCCTGAAGCCCAGGCCTCGTTTCCTTCTCGGTGGCCTAGGACATGGGGAGGTGGAGGGAGGGGGCCTTTGCAGGGAGGGTCTGGGCTCTCAGAGAGCAAGTCGGCTCCTGGGAAAGGGCTGTGGCAGCGCTGCGAACCAATGGAAACAGAAGATTCCAGGGAGCGCAGGGGCCACGCTGCGGGCCGCCAGCGGCTGTTAGGGTGAAAGTAAGGGTTACATTGGCAATTATTAGCCTTTAAAGAGCTTGCCCTTGAGGGGGGGGGGGGGCTCGAGGGTGGAGCTCTTCGGGGCGCTGTCTTCTCCCGACAGCCCCCAGCCCCTCCCACAGACACCCTCCTCTCCTCCTGCGCAGCCATGGGGGGGGGGCGCAGTGTGGGGGCGGGGGGTTCTGCCCCTTCTCTTCACACCCTTTACACGTCCCCTGCGCCAGCTCACCCCCTCCCCCTTTCTCGCTGCCGGTGACTCCTCGCTAGTCTAGCGCATCCCCTGGAGTTGCACACGGTCTTCCCACCTGCCGGCACCTCTCCCCACAGGTGGGGGTGCGCCCTCACTAACGGAAACAGAACCTGCGACCATCTTTGGGTCCCCCCCACCTGCTGAGAGTGCTCAGTCCCCGATCTCCCCCCACCCCCGCCTCCACTGCCATCTCTTCCCAGGACTGCAATGGCCTCTGTCTTTTCCCCACACGCACCCCTCTCCTCTCACCTCCCACAGCTTTCTGTGCGCTTGCCACCAAAGCAGCCACCCCAGCCTCCCGTCCGCTTCTAACTTCACAACGACCCGCCTCCCCATTTTCTTAGCTTGGCCTGGGCTCATGAGAACCCAGACACCACCCCCAAAGGCCTCATTCTCCAGCCTCAGCCTCCCTCCCACAATGCCCCGGGCCCAACTGCCGGCTCAGCCCTGACAGCACGCTGCTCCGTGGCCCCGCGGCTGCCTCTGCGCTGGCTGCAGCCCCTGCACAGCTCCTGGGGATGCTTGGCACCTCCTGGCACCTAGCAAAAATCTGTTGGATGATGAGAGGACTTCCCATGGTGAGGCGGCTTTCAGCAGCGGCCCTGCCCCAGGGGGCGGCCGGGGGCCCATGCACTGTCCCCCTCGCACAGAAGAGGTCCTTGGACCATGTTGGCTTGTTGGTTGCAGGGCCTCCGCAAGGGGAGTCCAGATGACAGCCCTCACCACGCGCCTTCTCCTGTCTGCCCTAGCGTTTGGCACTTGTATTCTAAAGAGGAATGGCTTAGCATCTTTTAATTAAAAATTAGTCTTAAAAAACAGTATGAAAGGAATATATGTGTTCGTGACAAAACTCAGCACAGAAGGCTGTGAAATGAAAAGTGACCCCCCCTCCCCATGTTTTTATGGATGAAATGTCTGGAAGGAGGCGTGAGACACAGGGGAGAGGCTCTCCCTGGAGAAGGACCTCCGCTGGCTGCCCAGTCGGCTCCGTGCTCAGGGGCAGGACTGCATTCGGGACTGGGAACAACTTTTGGGTGGGGGAGGGTCGGTTCACCAGAAGAAGCTCTTAAAAGTTTGGATTATGGTACAGAACTTGGTAGAGGTGATGACAGTCCCTTCCAGGAGATCCTCCAAAGTCAGACGAGAACATCACCCTTGCTCTCATGGAGCTGTAAGAACCAGACACTCCAGTGACCTTGAGTGTCTCCAAGGTGCCCTTGGACATGGGCATGTGGATGGCTGCGGGAGCAGGACTCGGTGATTCTATCTCCCTCTGTAACCTTTGATCTCCGTTATAAACTATGGAGCTCTTTACTGGGTTGTTTGATTTGCTATGAAATTAAAATTTCAAAGCTTTCTTTAATTTATTGAGATTGATCAATATTTAGAATCTGCACTTAGGAGGCCTGGAGGGAAGAGAGAGAAGACATGCATGCTGTGACTCAGACATGCATTTATGTGGGCAGAGAGAGGAGTGAAGGGTCCCAAGATAGTGTGTGGGCAGGGGGTCCAAACTGCCCCCTCTGCGGCTGGCCCGCCTTCGTTCCCCCACAGTGTAACCCAGGCACTTCCTTGTTATTTGTAGGGCCAGCCTGTATTGTGTTGATAATTCAAATGTCTAAAATACTCCTTTCAGGTGGTTGCAAATGAGATTTCATGGTGTAAGGTAGAGAAGTGCTGTGAATAGAAAGGATTAGGAAATAAGGTGACCCCCCTCCCCCCCCAAACAAAACAAAACAGGCTTTTATTTCCTCCCCGAGCTCCAATCTCCCTTCTTGTAATCATGTCTGTGATCCAGAAGAGTGAGGGTGAGAGGCCTCCAATCTTTCCCTCATTTCAGGAGAAATTTAGAGTCCTGCCAACACAGGCAGTGTATTGATGTCCAGGGTCTACTAAGAGACTCAAGTATTCAGAGGTTTTGAGGTTGATTTGTTAGTATCAGTGCAAAATCCACAGTTAGAAATCCAGAGTCAAGTTTCACTCCCAAGGTTTGGGGACCAGATCTAACGGATAAATATGGGATTGGTGTGAAACTTTCCAGGAATTCCCCTTTGTGCAAAAGTAAAGGGATGCGCGAAAGGATAAATTCAAGGAGACAGATGTGTTTAGTACCTTTAGGACAGTCTCCTTTATCTGTGGATGGTTTTTGTTTTTTAAGTGGCTTTGGAAGTCGGCAGAAGGAGAGGAAATCAGGCAACCTTCACGAACACGATCTGAAAACACGGGTCATTTACTGCTACTATTTAAAGCACACCCAGCTCCCGGAGCCCTGGCAGATGTCAGTGGCACTTTGGAAACAGATGAAGACTCTGTGGCTGAGCAATAGGACAGGTTTTTTCAAAGCGCACAAGTGAGGCTCAGCATGTGATAACGGACGTGGTCTGGTGGAAATGTCCCACCACCTCCGTCGTGCCAGGTTCCTGTGGAGCTCCTACTCAGGGAGAGCCTCCCAGTGAGGAATTTGGTCTGGCTTCAAAACCACCAAATACATTTAAGACACTGAGTCGAGTCGTTTCTTCAAACTCGGTCTTTACATCCGCAGTACCTTTTCTTTTGCTTTGCAAAACTGTCACTGTTAGAGGATGACGTGAAAAGTAGTCACTGCCGTTTAAAGTATATTACACAGGTGGCTGGCCCGTCTGTGCCTCTGCCTCGGGCCCTGTATGTAGGGCCACCTCTGGAGTGATGCACTCGCCGTCTGTGACCTCCCGAGGCCACCTCTCCTTCTGTGATTTCGGGGTGGCTGGAGTTCTGGCCGGAAATGCAAGCATTCGTCTTGGCCCCACGGGCCTTGGGGCCAGAGCCCGGGCCCATCCCCAGGCTGAGCTCGCCCAGGTCAGAGGCTAGCCTTTAAAAGCACTTGAGCAGCTGAACGTTTGGCTTTTTATTTAGGGCAGGCTCTGGTCTTCACACCTGGGAACGAGAAAAAGAAAATAGTGGTATAATTTCCCAGCCCTGTACATGGTTGCAGCTTTTGGAATGGGATGATTTAAAACATGACAACAAGACAGAGCCGAGCTTCGGTTTCCGTGAGGTTTGTAAGCGCGGCTTCTGAAGGGATTGCAGTATTTGAGCGGACGATTGAGGTTCACGGTTTGAGCTTCGTGCAATAAAAGGTGACACAGGTGCGTGTGGCTTCTAACATACAGAAAAGGTCAAAAAATAGGAGGAAGGTTTCTTTCCAACGTGTGCTCTGTTTTACGTTTCGGAGAGCTTGCTTTTGGTGTACGTCGATGTGGGTTCAAATTCTGGCTCAGCCACTGACCCTAAATGACCTTTTAAAGTTACTTTTCCCGTTTCTTATTTCTCGTCTGTATAGTACTTCCCTGACAGTCTTGTGAAGATTGAATGAAAGAATGCACAGTGGAACCTAACCGCTCCTCTGTTGCACAGTAGCTGCTGATATTGTTACTATTTTTTTTTATAAGAAAGCCCCATGCACTTTGAATTCGGTGGGAGTTGGCCTTGAATTTCAGCTCCTCAGATAATTTGCCCATCCTCCGAGATCTTCAGTTTCTGCCTCTATAAAATGGGGATGTTATGAGAGTTAAAGGACGTAGAAAGTGTGTGGTGCCTGGTACACAGTGGACCCTTAGCGAGGATTTGCCTGTATTGTTTTCAAAGCAAGCTGGAAAGCACACATCGCTTTGATTGTGGTTCTAAAGGGAAAAGTCTGCTCCGTTTGGGAAGGACAGAATTAGGGACAACCGAATCTGGTTGTTCCAGGTTTGTCTTTCAAGGATGGAGAAAAGGTTAGCGCTTCAGGAAACAGTCTTTTAAGCTTCCCTTGCTTTGCTAATGAGGCGGTGACGTCAGACAGAAAGGGTGGTTAAAATGCAAAGTGCGAGACTGGCAGCAGTGGTCACCTTTAAAGAGCCGGGATTTCCCCTACACAAGGTGCAGTCTCTGTCTAATGCTTTTTAAATTAAAGAGGAGGCTGTGGGCAATCTCATAAAACAGCCAGACACCAGGGCATAGAGAAAACGTGAGCATTAAGTTATTGTGCCCCAGCACGCTCATAGAATGTAAAAGTATTGACCAAGCAAAAGAAAACGCCATTCTCACTGTGGTTGTTGGCCATCTAAGAACTCCAGGATTGAGGGGTTAATAGCAAGACGTGGAGCTTTGTGATCACAGATGGAAGAAACCTGGGGCAAGGTCCCGGTAGGGTTCAGATCTGCCCCAACGTCTGGGCTTCCCCTTCTCGCTGGCCTGGGAGCACTCGCTGTCCCCGAGTCACCTGCCTGGCTCTTCCTTGGATCTGAGCAGAGCAGGAGTGCCCACTGGAGTAGCCCCAGCCTGGCCCTGGCGACTCTTCCTCCTTTGCTGTCAGTGTCTGGGTCCTGGAAGCCATCACAGGCTCACACAGTCGCTGCTCCAGTGATGCAAAGCTGCCGCCACCAGCTCCCCAGGCTCATCCGCACTCAGGGAGCCCTTGAAATAAGGTGAACAGAGAAAACATTGCCAGAATCTCGCTGCAGATTCCGCCCAGCCCTCTGATTACACACACTAAGTGCCGCTATCTGTGTAAATAACCTTTTCTTCCCCACCTCTCGCTCCCTCCCTGCTCCCCCACTCCCAGGCTCCAGGCTCTCTGGAGTGATAAATAGCCAGGCTACTGCTCAGGGTGCACCAACACCTGGGAATAATCATGCAAAAATAACAGTGAGAGACTGCCGCGCGTCTGTGCTTGACATTAACTTTCCTCAGTTTGACAGGCTGCCACCACCAGCTGTTAGACTTATGGGTCTTTTTTTTTTTTTTTTTCCACTGGAGATGGCTGCTTTCCTGCTTCCCTCTTTTGGGCTGTAATAGGCTACATCAGTGTCCCATCAAGATGACAGAAAAGGGCGTTGACAAAGGAACCATTGCTAAAACCAGCCAGTGCTCTGTTCTCATTTTTTATTCCAGTTATTCCTGTTATTTGACTACTAATTCCCCACTGATTTCTTCACGGAACATGTGATTATTGCCACTTTAGGGTACCCTCCCAGAAAGGTGTCTATAACCACCTCTCTTGAATTGTCTTTGAATGTAGCAAAGCCTAGCATTTGGCTTTGTAGGACCAAAACACCTATTGATCACCTTTTAGTTCAGGTCACAAGTATGTTTGTAATAATAATAGTAACCCTGACAACGGCAGTCCCTTTCATTTTATTACAGCTGCTCTGTGCTGGGCCCTGAGCTAATGTTGTCTGGGTGATCTCATGTGGTAGTTACGTTAGCCAGGGGTTATTTCCATTTTACAAATGAAGCCACTGAGTTCCACAGAGATCAAGGGAATCGCCTGAGTTTATGTCACTAGAGGTGGAGCTAGATTCCAGCTCAGAGACGGACCCTGCACCCCCCCCACATGTTGCTGGTTGCCCTCGGGTGCGTGCCTGCAGTTACAGCTGTAATTTTGCTGTGTTTGTACGATCTTATTTCCTTAGTGCCATAGTTTTGCCCACTCTTGTTTTGTTAGCAGGCTGCACAGTGCCGGGCACACAGCAGGTGTGTGGAAGTTACTTATCGGGTGGATATCTGACTGAGTGTAGGTGAATAAAAGGAGACTTTGGGGGGAGCAGTGTATGATAACGGGGTGCAATGGGAGATGAGTGGACAGGGATTTTGCAGAAGTGTAGGGCTCACCTGACCAGATGCCAGTTTAGGAAAGGAGTATTTCCCTAGGCTGAGCTTTTCAGGGTTAAGCCCTTTTTCTAACACATTTAACATACTTTAACTGCTCTTACCCATGTATTTGGAGGGGATTAGAGATTTATGTTAAACATAATAGGACATAAAAAGGAGCTTTGTGAGTTTGTGTGAAGAGTTAGGGAACAGTACTGTCCGACCAGGGACATTCTCCCCCCGCCCC
>NW_006291231.1:3687253-3700987 GCF_000327345.1 Myotis davidii
CATTGTTTCTGAGCTGAGCACTACACTGAGCCTTCGCTTTGCATGAATTATCTCATTGAGTCTTCACTGTGACCTTATGTGAGTAATGTTATTCTTACTCCCAGTTCTTAGACCCAGAGTAGACAGGCAGCTTGCTCAGGGTCCCACACAGCAAGTAATGACAGGACCAGGATTTGAACCCAGTACATCCCCGAGGCCCACCACTATCAAGTCCAAGTGTAAGCTGCCTCTTCCCTTGAGGGAGTCCTTGTGAGAACTGTTGCTACCCTCTGTCTTAACTTTGTTAGCTGAAGAAATTATGGTTCAGTGTAGGGGAGCAGTGACCTGAGAAATCAGGGTGCAGTGGAGTTGATCTTCTGTGGAAAGCAAAAATAACTATTAGAAACTCTCTCAAATCCTGCTTTACATATGGTGCATGTGGTTTTGTGTTAGCCACCGTGAGATACACAAGAGAACTGAAACCTGTTGGGGGGAACATCTCCCACTGGGGGCGTTCACAGGCAGAAAGAGTTGGCCACATTGCATTATTTCCCACCCACACCTTTTTCTTTGTCCCCGAGTGTTTTTTGAGTGCCTGCTGTAAAGTTTCTGCATGTAGGAGGCTGCTCTTTCAAGCTCCCCTGGGCTGCCACTGGGGATAACTTATCGCCCCGTACAGATAGGGGTCACGTTTTTCTCTAGAATCAGTAAGTTGGGCTACATGACCTTCTACCTAAAACATTCTGGGGTTGTCTCCTGGGGGAAGTGGGGAGACCAACTCAGCTGCTGTGCCTGGCCAGGTCACGTGGGCTGAAGGGCGGCTAGGCCCTGTCAGTTGATGGCATGAGGAATGTGGGCTGAGCATAGCACATTCAATGATGATGTTAAGAGATCATGGAAATTCAGATATTTTCCTAATTTTTTGTATTGGCAAAAATAAAAAAAATAATTGGAAGATTTTTAAAAGTAGCAAACCTACCAAATAAAACATCTCGGGGATGGCTGTAATTCCCTACCCCCTCTCCCACGGTGACCTCTGGGGAAGAGGAGCCCCCAGCAGACCATGTGGGTGGTCTTTGTTCTTCACTCCAATTCCTGAAATCCCAATGGAAAAAAGTTTTCTTTCCCCCTCTCACTGGTCATGGTGATCCTGTGCCTATGTGAATGGCAATATTGAGCGACTGTGAGGAAGCCGGTGCAGTGGGAAAACTAAGAGAGAAATTCACTTGTAAAGAGTCACCTTTAAAACTCTATTACCTATTGCATTTTCCTATCAAGTTTAAGGGTTTTAGGCTGTTAGCACATTGGGGGACTGTTTAGGGTTAGGTTAGCTCATATTTATAGTCAAACTCTCTGAACCTTACTTAGCTTTCTCATTTGGAAACATGTGGGACAGGGCTCCAGTGTCCCTTCTGTGACCATCATGAACTAAACCTTTTCATTGCTTTGGATTGTGTTGATGGAAATAAACACAGTTAACTTGCTAGAAGGCCCAGGATACCTCAGTCTCTCCCTACAAACCGTCTAGATTCTCTAGAAATTTGCTCTTTGGAATTACATACATATCCCAAATAGTGATAGGTTACCAAATGTGAGTGTCTGTATGCAAACGTAGTCAGAAGCTGAGTTATATGGATGTAAGGACTTCGTCTAGAAATTGTTGTGATAGGATTTGTCATTAATATTAGAAGGCCAAAAAACACATTGTCCAGTTGAGGAAAATGGGCTTCACTGAGGTTAACTGATTCTCCAAAGTCACAAGCTTAATCAGTGTGTCAGAGTTGGGGCACGAGTCCTAGTGTTAACATGCCCTGTCTCTGTAGCCTCTCTTGTCCACATTTCCCCACTGTGTCCTGATCAGAGAATGGATGCTCTCCAAGGCTCCTCACCTCTTTTGTTTTATTTCATTTTCTTGTTTATCCAATTTTTGTACAATTTTTTTCTCTTGAAATTAATGAAGACTGTCAATTAAGTGATACAAAGAATAGTTTGAGAATATTGTTCCACTTAGCCTTTTCAGTTTATATGTGTAGCATTAAATTACAGCCAGTTTACAACTAACTATACAAATTTACATTTTGTTGGAAACATTGGGGAAACAAGTGCAGTAGCTAGTTTATAAGTTTCCTTGCTCTCTTTTTCTCTTTTAATTCTAGAAAGCTCTTCCAATTACACGCAATCTTTTAGTCATAATAAAGACGACAAGGAAGCATTGGTTCCCCTCACCCTTAAATTTCCTCCCTCAGAACTTCTTTCTTCATTTGTCAGCTCGGTTTTAAAATAGGAACTATCAGTGTGAACTTTGATCCACATTAAGCTGCATTTACACGAAAGCATAAATCACCAGATCTGGGGCTTGAGGCTGTTAAATGCTTTTCTTTCTTGGGCTCTGTGATCAAGAATGAAGAACAATAAAAAACATGGAGCAAAAGAAGTTTTATGGCAGCTTTGAGAGCAGGAAATTAAGTTTCTTTAACATGCAGTTGGATGAAGGGCTGTTCTATTGCATCTTGGATCACTCAGGCAAGTGAACGTCATTTTATCATTTTAGTGAAATGCAAACTGTAGAAATAGCTCACACAGTTATATGAACAAGGAGGCCACACAGATGACTGCTTCAGCTGTTGAACTAGGGAGCACATTTTCTTATGTGACTTATCTTGAAATGCACTCTTGCATATTTTTTTGAAAACAACAAAGACTATATAATATTATGTCTGTACCCAAGTGTCGATTTCTTACAAAGGCTAACTTGGAATATATGTACAAAAGACTGACCTGGCATTTTACCAAAACAACCATCTATGTGTCTTGTTATACATACAGCTTTCTGGCCCAGCTGATAAAACATGCAAGGTGTTGTTCCTGATATGTAGAGGGTGTCTGTGTGCAACATGAGGACATAGAGGACCTGGAGTCCTGGTGCAGACATGCGTTTTGCATGTGGCTCTTTCACATTTGATAACCTATCAGCAAGGCCAAAGCTATTGTGTAGCAGTCATAATAGTTGTTAAAATGTGTCCAGTGAATGGATGAGTTGGTTGGTGACCTACCTATTTAGTATGTGCATAGCCTTTGGTTTCATTTTGGCCAGATGCCCAAATGTTTTGAGGTGAAGAGCTCCTTTACTGTTCTCAAGGTAGGGGTGCACAGGAGTCATGGTATCACAAGGTCTTGTGCTGGCTGTCAATTTCATTTTCTGGATTAAAGAGACAGGGCTGCAGAGTCTCCGTTGAACTCATCAGGGATCTATCTTTACAAGTTCAACCACTAAAGGACTTGTGCTTTGAAGAGACTGAAATTCTGTCGATGTTGGGCACATTCATTTGTTTCTCCGTTTATGTGAATTCTCCTGAACTTTGCAGTAGAACACTTAATTAGGAGTTGATGCTTAATAAATACATGCTAATAATATCCAGTTTATGTGTTTCAGTGTGTATATAATCAAGTTTATGTATTTTATGTATTCGACGGAGTAAGTGAATGTATTTTAGTAGTGACTTTAATTCATTATGATTTATAAAGTACTTTGAAAACAATTTTAGTCCATTTCCTCTGCTTAGATGTCCAATGAGGCATATATGGTGGTTATTGGAATTTCTCCTTTGGAAAATACTGTCATTTTGAAAATAAGATTTTATTACAAGTGGTAAATAGTCCTAATTTTGCAGAGCATATTTTATTCACATCTACTGAGGCTAAAGTTTGTCTGTTGGTGAATTTAGAAGGACACGAAAAACCAGGCTCATCTTCAGGAAGCTAGAGCTCTGATAGTTGCTTTCTTTGGCACGAAAAAAAAAAAAAAAGAAAATGCTCACTCTTATTCTGCTTTATGTTTTGGCACCATTAAAACGCTCAGAGCATCTTACCATTGCAAGTGGAATTTGGAAGGGTGATGTATTTTAGACGGGATGTAAACAGATTGCATTGAAAAGAGCTCACAGCAGCAGCACCACTGCAGTAAGCCTGTCTGTCTTTCAGGTTGACCCCCTGTTTACAGTGCCAGCGCCTCCACCGCCGATTTCCAGCAGTCTCACGCCTCAGATTCTGCCCTCCTACTTTTCCCCGGCTGCACCCAATATTGCAGCCCCGGTTGAACAGCTTTTGGTGCGGACTCGTTCCGTGGGTGTCAATACCTGTGAAGTTGGAGTAGTGACAGAGCCCGAGTGTCTCGGGCCCTGTGAACCTGGGACCAGTGTGAATTTGGAAGGGATCGTGTGGCACGAAACAGAAGAAGGTAAATACAATTTCTTTTTATATATTTCCTTGTGCCCGCTTCCCTGTGATGTGTTTTTGTCCACCTGTAAGGGGAATTTGCTTTGTGGTATTGAGAGAGGAAAGAAAAGTGGTTTTTCTGCTCTTTGGATTTTTGTTGAAATAACTGTTTGTCTTTTTGTTCATGACTGCTTTTACTTTCAGAATGACTCAGGTGTCCCTGCGAGTGGCTTTTCACTGTAAGTGCAAACAGGAGGGACTGTGAGAAGCAGGGGTGAGGGTTCCCCTTTCCCCTAAGAGGTGCCATGGAAATCAGAAAGTGACGTAGATCTCGAGTTTCTTTTCTTCTTGGTGTGCCAACTGCTCTGTTTGTCTTGATGTGGTGTCTTTTGTGTTGTTGAGGCTTATATTTACCTTCTGAATTGAGCCAGGGTTTTTGCGTTTATCGGAGGCCGTCACCGTGATGTGGCTCTGGCTGGTGGGTGCTCAGGTGAAGCCAGGGTCACAGGCTTAAGCCCCCGGTGAGCTGGTCAGTTCTCTTGTATGGCCAGGTGGAGACCACAGCACCTTCCCTGCTGCGTAAGTCAGGAGGCCATCTGGCAAATGCAGTCCATGAGTCATAGTGAGGTGCAAGAGAAATGGATCAAGATTAATCTATCACTGCTACTGGGAACACAGATCAGACTTACGCCATACTGATAGTGGATCCAGACCCTGGTTGCCATGTCTGCAGCACATGATCATCCAGTACAGCGGGTTTCAGATGGCCTGTGTCATTAATAGAGGCCAACAGATCATTGAAAACTAGAGAGAGCTGTCCTTTGGGGCGTGGCAGAATAGAAAAGCGTAGTGTTTTTCACAGACCTAATAGAAAAGATAAGGAAGAAGCATGCCAGGCTGTACCAGGAGAACAGAGGAAAAGGAAGACACGGGGGAAACTTTTCCCCTCTAAGCTAGACTGGTCAACGAACGATAAAGGAGGTGACCGTTGTCAATATCATGGTCTTTTGGGAGAAGGGAAAGGACAAGGGTGAGGGTAATAAGAAGGGTCTGAGACTCAAAATCATCATTTAGGTTCTTCTATAACAGGGTGTAAAATTGAAAAAATGAGGGCTGAAAGTTAAAGGGAAGAAAATAAAATATATGCAAAAAAAGGCTGAGTGGATGGGAAAAGGGACTATATTGGGAGTAATTGTTGGGAAAGAAGTAGTTGAGAGAATAGTTAAGAATATCGACAAGCTGGAGAATGAAAGGAGAGAATAAAAATAATGAAAATCAGATGACAGGTGTAAACAATTATCTAAGGCAGAAAATAGCTTAAGTTGTTTTAAGATAGAAAAACAAATTCTTAGAAAAATCTTTGAGTTTTACATATTACATTAAATATAGTCTTATAGGACATATTTCATCATTAGATAAAACATGTGTAGATAGTGTCAGTAAGGATTAAAAAAGATTTAATTATCTAAGAAGGAACCAGAGATGGAATGAAAGCAGTAGATGTGAGGAGTTCTCTGGTTTGCTCAAATGGAAGTGATAGTTAAAATTTACTTTTGGCTTTAAAAAATTGGGGGGCTTGGGGGGCTCCTCCTCCTTTGAACTTTGAACTGGGAAGCCATTTAAAACAGCACTGTACAACCACATTAGGGGGGATTGATATAAGAGGAGCGGGAATTAAAGTTTCCCCAGCCCTCTTGCCTGTTCAGACCCCATCCAGTGGGGGGGGTTTCCAGGTGAGGCGCAAGCTTCTCTCATTGCCTCTCTGTAGGCTGTGCGAATAGTTCGCCCCCCTTAGATTTTCCCTAGAGCAGAGGTGACATCCAAGGGCTTCAAACTGGTAGGCGGGTGTGAAATGTATAGAAAAGGACTTAAGACACAATAAGGTCACAGTTCATTCGTTTAGGTGCTGATTTTTCAGGAACAGAGAAAAGATTTGGAAAGAGTAAGGGCTGTACGTTTCCGTGAACTTGAAAGTAAGATTTTCTTCTCCGTACTTGGATAATTTACTTGTTGGGGTGAAGCTTTGTCTTCCACTACGTACTTAGCTGTGACCTAGCGCTCGTCGTTTATTTATTCCAGTGTGAGCCAGGATCCAGTTCCTGCAGTGTGACCTCCCTGGGTGGTAGATGTTGTAAAATTAGCCACAGACTTTCTGGAACAGCTGTAAGGCTTGGGTTATTTTCCACTTTGCTTAGAAGTCTGCTGGGTTTTGACTTTTAACCTTAGCCTCTAATAAAAGATGGGATTGTTTAGAAAAAAAAAATGCGTTTAAAAACTTGATAAAGTTGATATGGAATTATGATCCTCGGCACATGGGCTTAAAGAGCTTTACAGTATTATTATCCAACATCATTATTATTGCTGTTACGTTGTAGTGAGATATATATATGTATATACATATATATATATATCCCCTCCATTTCACCCTCTTCTGAAAAATTCAGTCTCCTGAGTCTGGTGGACCTGCTTTTATGCTGTGATCCCTCCCTTCCTTTGGATGTCTTGCCACTCCCACGGCAGCCTGATGGCTGGGGAAGCTTTTCACACACAGTCATGGAGCTGTGGGCCACTCCAGCCTTATTTTCACATTTTCCAGGATTTGGAATGTATGAATGTTTACTGTGATGACAACAGGAGCTGGAGCTGTTAATAGAATCATTCTTGCTGAATAAACTAAACTTCTGACCTCCACAGACGTTAAGAACTCGTCTCAATAAAGGCCTAGGTCCGAAGATGAGTGTTTAATGTGCAACCATTTCCAAGAGCATTCCATTTGCATTTTCCCCTCAGTACAGTGTGTTTAAGGCTCTTGTACCAATTTAAAAATTAAACCATTTGACTGTTAATTTTTCCCTTTCGGGAAGGACAAAGAACAAAACAGAGCAAATGCATTTGGAGAGCTGAAGGAACTGGGTTTGGGGAGCAGGGGAGGAGAAAGTAAGCCATGTAGTTTTCTAGCGTGAGCTTCTTGAACAAAGAGCAAGTCGAGCAGTTATAAAACTGTCAGTAGCCTTTGACTAATGTCCTGTAGATTGAGTTGAATAAAATCTCTTCCCTGGTGTTGTCATTTGGAGGGTATTGTATAGCGTAGTGTTTTTCACAAACCTAATTTATGTGCATTCACGCATGTGTGAAGGTTGCATATGTGTGTGTGTTTCAAGATCCTAGAAATTTGGAGAGCTCCTCTCTGCAGTCTTTGGGGGGATATTGAGTGTTCTTGTGATTTCTTTGGATAGTGCTGGGGAACTGCAAGACTGGAATGTGAAATCCCCACTAAAGACCTAACCTTTTCTTGTGCTTGCAGTTCCTCGTTTGAGGGAGGATACTTCTAGTCACAGACACTTTTAGTCACAGACTTTCCCCTTCGTCGTCCTGCCAATGCATGGAGTCTGGTTGCTGAGAACAAACTGTGCTCAGGAGTAAAGTGTCCCCGAGCAGCTTCCTCTGGAAATCATTAGTGGGTTTCAGATCATACTTAATAGGAGAGAAAAACTATTACTGCATTTGGATGTTTAGTTATTCTACTCTGATCTTTCTACTTCAAGGTGCATGCATAGGAGCAATGATGTATTGTACACAATTACTCACAGATGTTGGAAAGAATCTCCTTAGCATTTCATTCCTGACATTTGGGACACACATGCCTATGTATAGTTATTTGCTTGAAAATTTGCTCTTTTTTGCGGGGAGAGGGGTAAAACAAAACAGACAAAACATGGTGTAGATAGCAATGTGTGTAAACACATATGTGTAGAACTTGGCTTTTAGTTCTTGTGAATGTATTTTCCTTTTGATTTTTATTGAATCATTTTTCTTATTGGGCCTATTTATGGGTTTTTTTTCCCCCTACAAGTACATACTTGGTGTGGTAGTGCCCATGTTCTCTCTGTCATCCCTGTCCCCTCCACTTTCCTATTGGTTAAGCAAAGCCACTGAAGAAACGGAAGCGAGAGAAAGAATACTGGTATTTGCCAATGACAACCTTTTGAACATCTATAGGTATTAGGATGGTGGTTCTTAGCTCTGGGCATGTGAATCACCTGGAGAGCTTTTATTTTTCATTTATTATTATTTTTAAAAATCTTTATTTTTGAAAGTATTACATATATCCCCCCTTTTTCCTCTCCGTTGACCTCTTCTAGCCCATTCTGCCCCCTACCCCAGGCCTTCACCACCCCATTGTCTGTGGCCATGGGTCATGCATATATACATGCAAGTTCTTTGGTTGATCGCTTCTCACCCACCCACCCTCCCCTGCCTTCCTTCTGAAGTTTGACAGTCTGTTTGATGCTTCTCTGTCTCTTGATCTTGTCATTTTTCTCAGTTTATGATGCATATATGCATACAAGTTCATTGGTTGATCTTTTCCCATCCACCCTCCCCTGCCTTCCCTCTGAGGTACAATAGTCTGTTCATGCTTCTATGATTCTGGGTCTATTTTTGTTCATCAGTTTATTTTGTTCATTCGATTCCACATATGAGTGAGATCATGTGATACTTACCTTTCTCTGACTGGCTTATTTTGCTTAGTCACCTGGAGAGCTTTCAGAACACACTGGTGCCCAGGCACCGCCTCCAGGCATTTCCTGGGCCTGGGTTGGCCGTGTGGTCTGGGTTGGAGACCTGACATTGGCATGTTGTTTCAAAGCTCCCCAGGGGATTCTAATGTGCAAACAAGGTTGAGAACCACTGTCTCAGGAGAGAGAAGGGATGTCCTGGTCCTTTGCAAGCTACTTCACATTTTCCCTTTACGGAATGACATGTGTTATCGCCTCATTTTTTGGGGTATGCAATGGAGAGAGACACCTTCCTACTTACCTCACAGGTAGGTACTGCCTGTCAGGATGCTGTGCTGTGGCAGGTGAGCATAGTTCTCTAATCACAGTGCTGATGAAAAAGAGGGTCCGGTCCAGCCTTGATCCTGAACGTGAACTGCACAGAGGTTTGGGGGCTTAATGAGCAACTAACTGGTCCCACTCTTCCTAGTGAATCACTGTAGTCAGGTGGACCTTCCTGCCCCGTTTGCTTCTGCAGTGAGCCAGACGCAGGTTTTGTGTGGTTTCTGTCGAATTATTTTTTTAAATAGTTCAGAAACCCAGAGTATTAAAGAAGTTAATGAGGTAGCAAATGAAGGGTTGTATTTGGAGAATCACTGGGGGTTTCCAGAGGGGACAACTTGAGATAGTCAGTGTGGTTTTTTGAGAAGATGTAACACCTGGTGTGAGAGGAGGAATGCTTGTTTCTGTGAGGCCCTTCCCCGGATGTGCTGCGTGTTTTCCAAGGAAAGAAGAGTGATCTTGGGGACTCATGTGTTAACGGTAAGTAACTGGAGAAGTAAACGGTGCTCTTTAAACCACCAGAGATCTCCTGTATCTCAAAGTCATAAAGAGAATAAATGTTTAAATGTGCAGAATAGGGGGTTTCAGGCTAATTCATTAACTGGCAAATGATTCTATGTAATTAATAACAGATCTAACATATGGTATTGTTATTCCTATTCTGCAGTATTTACCCACCAACCTTATTACTGACAATAGAACATTCCTTTTCAAATTTTGATTTGAGGAGAAATGAAATATTAATCCAGGCTTACTTGGTATTTTTAGTAACTGAGCATAGAGTTATTGCAAGACTCTACCAAGTGAAGTATTACTACTTATTAAAATGTTTCCCAGTGACTCACAAAAGGGGAGTAAGGTGCCCACTTTTGCTTTTGCATTTCATTACCTGCCACACCAGTGATGACTGTAACAGGCAGTCAGGGCAGACATTCAGATGACAGTGGATCAGCGTTTCCTGTCAGTACTGTGCTAAGTGGAGAGGAATCAGCCCCCATGTGTGAGCATGGCAGGTGGGCATGTTGTTTAATCATCATGGACTCCCGGAGGTTTTGAGGGGCTGAGAGAACCAGTATTTAGTGCCACTCTGTGTACCGGTCATGGACTTTGTCCTCAGTCTCCCCGGCCATCTTGCAGTGGTGGTTGCCAATGAAAGTGTGGATGGTTTTTGGTTTATCACCATTGGTGGCAGAGCAACTCAGGATGCACCTTCCAAACTGCATAAGGGCTGCCCATTTTCACATGCAAAGGGCAACCCACATAGAAAATGAAATAGTGTAGTTGCTTCGTTACTTAACACCTAATGTCACCACCAAAATATACACACAAATGACACAAAAGAACAAATGTTTGGTCTAAAAACATTAGGCTGAATCCTACCTAATAGTAGCTTATTTTTCAAAGTGACAGGAGGTGAAGTGATTGACCATGTGTACAGTGGTGAAACATTTTTTAAAAAAATAAAATTGGTTTAGGATATATGTTCTAAATACCTATGAAACATATCAGATAAATATTTTCTTTTTTAAGATGACTGAAACTAATGTTACTGGCTTCACAGAAAAATCAGAAAGTAAAACTAGAGGGCGGTATTCACATAGTGCACTCAAGGATTTGCTGGATGAAGGAGAGAGTGAGGAGGGGGAAGGGAAGGGTTGTCCATATCATTGTCCTGTGTTTTTTTAAAGATATTTTTATTGATTTCAGAGAGGAAGGGAGAAGGAGAAAGAGATAGAAAAATCAATGATGAGAGAGAATCATTGATTGACTGCTTCCTGCATGCCCCCTACTGGGGATCGAACCTGCAACCCGGGCATGTGCCCTTGACCAGAATCAAACCTGGGACCCTGCAGTCTGCAGGCTGAAACTCTGTCCACTAAGCCAAACCGGCTAGAGCTTGTCCTGGATTTTGCTTGGCTCTCAGTCCTGCCTGTTTCATGTTTTCCTGATGAGGTCATGTGGCCAACATTTGGATATGATGAGTGATTGTGGGTTTTGCTGGAAAACAAAACCATGGACAGTCACTTCACCTCCTGTCAATTTGAAAAATAAGCTACTATTAGGTAGGATTCAGCCTAATGTTTTTAGACCAAACATTTGTTCTTTTGTGTCATTTGTGTGTATATTTTGGCGGTGACATTAGGTGTTAAGTAATGAAGCAGAAAGCTTAAAACTCACGGTGTAAAGGCGTTTCGTTACCCCTTTTGTTGGTTGATATTATAGCTAAACTTATTCTTATATGTGAATACAGAATGTAAGACATTTGAAAACCAAAATTTTCTTCGGAATTAGATATACTAAAAGATTTAAGAAGTTGTTGCATTAGATTTGGGTGTGTGGTATTGCCTTGTTTCCTTTTTTTGTCTTTTCCCGGTAAAGGAGTTGGTTAGAAAATCTTGAAGAATTTTAATATACTTTGACTTTGAACTGACGATATATTTCCTAATTACAAAATACAGATGGTCTTATGTTTTTGCAAAGAATAGCTGTTGGCTCACCTGGGCCTACTGATTGAAGCATTTCATTGACTTTCTAAAAATACAATTTTTATAGCAGATTTATTGAGATATAGTTCACATAACATATAACCCACCCATTTAAAATCTACAATTCAGTAGTTTCTTAATGTATTCAAAGTTAGGCAGCCATCACCATAATTAACTTTAGAACATTTTCATTAACTCAGAAAAAACCCTGTACCCATTAGCAGTCATTGCCACAAAGCCCCAACCCCCCTTTTATTGATTTTTCACATATTTATCCTTACTTGATTCTTCACTGTTTTATGTGTAAACATGGATATTTCAAGAGAAATGATTGATTTGCTGAGCACTCACTCTGTGCCGGGCAGTGTGCCGGGCTTGCTCGCCAAGCAACGATTGCCCTAATCCCCAGGACAAAATCCAGCGTGCCCTATTACCGTCTATATTTTACTAAGGAAGATACACCTGTGCAAGGCAGGCAGCACTCCTGATGAGTGAATTTGAGTCAATATTCTGAATTTCTAACTACCATCACTCAAAAGTTCTTATGTATATCACAAATGGAAAGGGGGAGTAAGATGTGGGAGTTTTTATTTTTAATGCAGAATGATAGGAAACTCTTTACAGTTCTAGCATCTGATTCTGGCAGGAGTAACTGAGTCAGCCTCAGCTGGGTTGATGTATACAAACCCTCCCTTTGAGCACACTCTCCTCCTGTACGCTTCCCAAGTGCACACATTCCATCTGTTTTGCTCGCTTTGGGATCCCCAGCGCCTGGCAGAGTTAAGGGTGCCATACATGTTTGTTGAATGTTGAATAAATTCACAGAACAAAGTGATATAGTTTTATACCTGTTTAAGTTTGAGTAGCGTAGCTTTCTAGTGAAGAATATGTTGTTTTAAAATTCAGGTTGGCCTAGACAATCTGGAAAATATAGTTCTAGAAATCTACCTTGTCATTGATTTTTTTTTTAAATCCATTATAAAATCTGATTTATTATATTTTAGCTTCCAGCCTTGCTATTATTAGCTCACTCTCTACACAAAAGGAGAAATAAAATATTTGGTATGCTTTTTTCCTTCAGTCATTTATATCTTCAATATGGTTTTTATTTGCTGATTTTTAAAAAAAGAATACGTGGTCATTTTAGGACATTTTAGGGGTGAAGAAACCCAAGTAGAAGAAAAAAAATCTATAGTCTCTCTGAATAGGCAATCACTTTAATTTGTAAGTTTACTTCTTTCTCTGCTTTTTCAGTATGTTTTTTTTTTTTTTAAATGTACTTGAGGTCATTTGGTAGATTCACTTTTGAATATTGCTTTCTCTTTTAATCTTAACATTAAGACATAAGCATTTTTGATGTTTAAAACATGTTCTAAGATAAGACCATTGATAAATATTCTGTGGAAGAAATACAAGATTTAATTTAAATTCCTCTAATGATGTATATTTACATTGCCTTCAACTTCTTAGATACATACAACCACTACATAGTATATCTTTGTGCATGAAGTTTGTGTGGTGCTTTTTGAATTTTCTATTATTATGATAAGATCAGTTTTCAAGGAACGGAATTGCCGAATCAAAGGACACATTTTTTTAAAAAATTTAAATTCTTTATTGTTTAAAGTATTACATCTGACTCCTTTCCCCCCATTGACCTTTCCCTGGCCACTGTAGGTCCATTCATGCTGTTGAAAATGGTAAGAGTCCTTTATTTTTTATAGCAGCATAGTATTCCATTATGTTGATGTTTTTTAATCCACTCATCTGCTGATGGGCACTTAGGCTGTTTCCAAATCTTAGCTAGTGTAAATTGTGCTGCTATGAACATAGGAATGCGTATGTCCTTTCTGATTGGTGTTAACACACTGGTACACATACCGCTTAACTGCTTTCCCAAAAGGTTATGCTAGTTTCCGCTGTCCTGGGTGAGAAAGCCCTTCTCACTTAGCTTTCCTGACTGGGGAGGTTGTAAGTCAGATGCAGAGCTTGCGATGCCTGTAACCAGGGTGCTACCCTAGGTAGAGCGAGAATGAGACTTCCCCTTATAGCAGAAATCAGAATGGTTCAGCCAGAGAAAGCGAGTGTGCAAGCAATGTTCTTGAGAGAGCATGTGCTGGGCTCTGCCCTGGTGGCGGTCTTTGCTCTGGATCATAGAAAGGTTTAGATTTCACTTTTGCTTGTGTCTAGAATGACATTTTATAACCCCCCCCCCC
>NW_006291231.1:3701819-3707292 GCF_000327345.1 Myotis davidii
TGTGTGAAGATTTTTTTTCTCCCCCCCCCCCCCCGCCAAGTGTAAGAAGTTAAAAGAAACTTTTAGATATGAGGAATTCAGACACCCAGCCGAGGAAATTTGTAATAAGCATCCATTCTGAACTGAGAGGAGTCTGGGCCACTCGTGTTTTTCTCTCTGCAGCGATCTTCCTTTTGGGTTCTGTTCCTTCAAAATAAGGACGGACGAAGGGTAGGGCCTTTATAGACAACCATTGCACCTCATGACTTGTTGAGATGTGTAATTTCTCACTTGATATACTTGTACCCAAGCAGTTTGCAGCCTTTTCCCAGGCATACCCCAGCCCCACATTGACCTCCCCCACCCCCATTGCCTCTTCCTGAGGCGTCTTCCATGTGTAGCTGCTGTAGGAGGGACTATCCATGTAGTTTTAAAAGGTAATATCTACCAAGCATTCCCATATGTACCCTTCCCAGCCCTTATGCTCTCAAATCAGATTGGCTATTATTTCCCTGCAAAAGGAAAATAAGCTATAAAACGGGAGAAGGCATATCATGGGTTGCAAAAAGCCATTCTCAGCAAAGTAAGTTGGAGGAATTTGGCTCATGGGCACAATTGCAGGGTATCTAGCCAAGTCTGATGTAACACAGTCAGGAGACCCAAGAGAGGTCAGATAAAGAGTGTTGTGTGAGGTAGGCAAGACCCTTATTGCTCATTTGATCATTAATTGCTTATAGCTGAGTAGGAAATTGAGCAACTATATACACACCACACCCATATGTGTTTATTTCATCATTAAGCCTGTGGCTCATATATGAATTTGAGACACTTTCACAGTGTTTCAGTCCGTGGGTGCTAGATATGTGGCTGTTTCCTTTACATGACACAGTTGGTGTGTCTGAACATTTAGACACTTTGCCTGGGAAACTTTATGTTGCTCTGCCAACACCATCTAATTAGCATCGGCTCATTTAAGTGGTAGATTCCTGTAACTTGCACTGGTACGCTGATGGAGAAACAGGTCCAGACAGTCCAAATAAAATGACTTTGTGTCCTTTCTGGACTTCTGGTTTCTGCCTAAAATGATCAGCTTTCCTATTTTTAAGTCTGTGCTTCTTTATGGATGTTGTGTGTGTATGAATGTAACCAATTATTTTAAAAATATGCTAACAGGCAAATAAACATTGGCTTGTCAATTTGAGGTTTTGGCTGAAATGCGGGAACTTAATTCGGCTTATAGAGTGAAATGTTTTTTTAAATTTAATACTCACCAAATATTTTTACAAAAAATACCCCAAATGTCGTTCTCAAGTATGTATTTCATAACAAGAAAAAACAGTGGCCCGCCCCTCGCTCCCATGCCTCTGAGGCGGTGCCCGGGTCCCTCTGGCTCAGTGGGCAGCTGGGTCCCGCCAGCTCTCCCGGGACCCCAGGTACATCTGCACAGCTTGTCTGTTGTCACGTAGGTGTCTCCTTGATACTCACGTTGACAGACAGCTTTGGAAGCAAGTCAGGTTGAAAGAGCTGACTGAGAACATTGACTGTGTCTTATTTCGCTTGAGTAGCAGCACAGGCCAGCTCGTTTAAAGAGAACCAACAAAGACCTCTTTCCCCCGCCTCCCTCAGCTTGGTGAGAAGACCTACAAGCCAGCCAGTTCCAGACGGTACCCACAGGGAGCCGCTTCTTTCCAGCACCTTGAGCGCACACACATACAATTATTTCTTGTCCAAACAAACATGTAGGGGGGTGGGTACTGGAAAAACAGAAAAAACCGTAATTGGGATTGGGGGCCTTGGCTTGGCACCCTCTGGACCTGGAACGGAGCTGGCTGTGGTAAGCAAGGGTGTGAGAGGAGCTTTGAGTTCAGTGAGCCTTTGAATACGCAAGGGCAGACAAATTAGGAGGCCGGAGACTGGAACTGTGACAGTCTCCTTTGCAAAGCTTTAGCACCATATTGAACTTGTCTCTTCCGCAACACCTCTGCCTGGTAGGGGGACTGACGGGCATTATCCTATTCACAGGGAGTTCTTAAAAAATGTGAAGTTCTAAGTTGACAGTGGGACAAATGACCTGGTGGGGTTAGGGGAACGGCAGGTCAGTTTTCAGAGGAGCAGAATGCAGTGAGCTACTTAAAATCGTATTGGTGATTCAGAACCACAAAATCCGCAGTCAGCTGCTAGAGAACCTCTGAAGTGCACATCCTCTAGGTCAGGACATCGCACTTTATAGCTGGCTTTTGAATTAAATATTTTCTTAAAATAAACATCATCACTCATACCAGTCCTCCTGAGCTTGCACTTCCTTGCAGTAGCACATTTCCAAGTACGGAATTTCAACAAAGCATGACATATGTTGAGTGTGACTGTTAAGTATTTGAGACTGTGGTTGGCATCACCATCCTCATTTTCTCAAAGCAAGGAAAATGAAGTGCGGGGAATTTATGACTCGGGTGGAAATCAAGGCGGGGTCTAAAGAAGAATCAAATGCCATATAATTTTTTTGTAGATTCAGCAATGGTTTGGAAGGGATCTAGTTGTCTTGTCCACATTGGCTCACCTCAGGGTTTCTGAAGAGGTTGGGCTGGACCATACTGGCTCCTCCCCCGAGGAGTCACTCAGGCCTGGCTGCTGATACAAATCCCCTGGGGTCTGGATGCCGGCTCTTTGATAAGTCCCTACCCCCTGGGTCTCCCATGACTCAGATTTGATTCCCACCCTAACACTGTGATGCACAGGGTCAGAGTTTACACTGCACTTTACCCAAGGGAGGTACAGATACTTAGTCAAGGGTATGTACCTTTAACCTGTGTGCATTTACTCAGTGGAAACAGTTTGCATATTTGGGAAGTTAGAAATAGTAGTCTGTTTTTCACAGAGGTCTGTTGGGGGACCGTTAAGGAGCCTACATTTGTGTTGTTCTTTTACCCCACAAATTCTGGCAGCTTCAACTTGTTGCGGTTCAGTGTTTGGTGTCACTGGTCCATTTATTTCACTCTGTTCATTAATGAAAAGTGAAAAGGGGCAGCAAGAGGGCCAGGCCAGTTGGTAAACATAATATGATTGATTAGAACCCAAAATGAAAACATTACAATTGCTTGAAGGCAGCCAGAGGCTCTCTCCTACGGCACGTGAACTTTTTGTTTTTTGGTTATTTGAATAGTAGAGAGTAGCTGGAATGACAGTACCTGACTAAAATAACCCGTGAAAAACTGATAACAATCCCCCATGATAAGCACAATGAGCATTTTATATTTCATACAAAATACTGTGATTATTAAGATATTCTCGAAGGGCCTGATTGCATACATCAAGAAGCACCTGTAATATTTTTATTAAAAATGCTCATTTATCCTTTTTGGCTGCAGTGTTCTAATATCTATCCATCAAGCAGATTTTTAAAACTATATTGTTACAGAATGTTCAAGAGTCTTGATATTCTAGTTATGACTGTTACTAGACAAACCTTTTGAGAAAAGACGTGTGCTCATGCCATGAGAAAAACCAATTAAAACAAAATTATGTGATTGATATAATTTTGTGGTTACTGTCTTGTATTGGTCTTAAGAGAAGAAAAAAAGGGAGACTGGTTGAAAGAAACAGGTAAACTATGTGGCTATTTAACTTCTGTTGGGAACTCCCACTTCCCACCATCCATCCGCATTTGTTCTAAAACATCTGTGTAATCTAATGACCTAATGAAGGTCTTTTAGAGTCTTCGGGTTGCTTCCTCTGCTTCTGCTGACATTCTCCCTTGTTCACTGTGAAAGGTAGTGCGTCTTACATAAGCTGAATAACATGTTGTGGTTCAGAAATGCCTTTGGATTGTCGGGAGGTTTGATAAAGTACAAGGGAAAGCAAGAACCCCTAGAAACACTAGACTACCTGTCAAGAGAACCAGGCTGTTGTCTCACTGTTCTCACCATCACGTTGTGTTTTCTTGGCTTTGGGCCTCATTTTCCCCCATGTGTAAAATGGGCGGGGGGTTGGCATACATAATCTCTTGAAGGTACCTGCAGTTTGGGGGAGCATAGGCGTATGAAGATCATAGAGTGTTCTTGCCAGAATCATTTCAGACTGGCGGTGTTTTGAATAAAATTTCTAGCAAACAGCCTTGATGGCCATACCCTTTCTATCACCATCTGGGTCAGGGCCAAGTGCTGTTGAACAGCAGGTAGGCATGACTTGAGTCTCCAAAAATTTGGATCAATTTCTGGAACTCTTCGTTACTCAGATCACTTCCTGGCCTCGAAGCAGTTGTGCAGTGGAGTCTGGTCTGAGCAGCTGACGTTTACTTTATGCTCTGATCACTCCAAGGAGGAGGGAGCACCTTGGAGACATTATCTGTTAAGATTCCTAAAATGTAGAATCGTAAGTTTCATTAGCCGGTTTTCAAGTCCTTGGTCCAAAATGCCTGCACAAGCTCCATTGACTTCTAGTGCTACTCTCTCTACCTTGTATTAAGACTCATTATTCATATAACATTATTAACTAATGTCACCCTTATAAGTTTAATTTTAAAAGACTCATCAAGTTTCTTAAAATGCCCCAAAGATGACTGTGAAATGGAGAATTAACTGGAAGCTCGAGAGTTAACATACAAGTATAGTTTAATTTCCTTTTAACTCGATTCAAGTTATATGTGTGTATAGTTAAGGAAGCCACAGTGTTCTACAAGTTCTAACAAAAATCAGTAGTTTCTTAGTCCACTTTTCCCTTCTAGTTTTTAACCTCCCAGAAGCAACTAACTTTAAACTCTTTTAGCTGTTTTTTTTCTCTATATTTTGAAAACACATTTTTATATGGCTATTTCTTGATGTATTTTTTCAGTTTTTACTATTTTATATTAATTTCGTATTATGGAAGATGATGATTTAGTTCTTTTACTCCCCTGTCCAATACACATTTTACTGCCTCTCATTCTCCCAGTGTAGTTAGGAGTTGTCTGTTGCTGTGTAACAAATTACTCCAAAATGTAGTTCCTTAAAACAACAAACATTATCTCAGTTTTTCTGTGGGTTAAGAATCTGAGAGCACCTTCACTGGGTGTTTTGGCTCAACTTGTCCAATGAGGTTGCAGTCTGTCTATGGGCCTGGTACGACGGTCACCTAGGAACTTGACTGGAGCAGAAGGATTCACGTTTAAGTTCACTTACCGTATTTGCCGGCGTATAAGACGATTTTTTGGCCCTGAAAAATATGCCTCCAAGTGGGGGGTCGTCTTATACGCCAGGTACACTTCAGATAGGCTGCCCATAGTGCTTGCCCCGTGCCATAGTGGCCTCCCGATGCCCGCCCACTTCATTCCACATACCGTTCAGGCATCAGCAGCGCTGCTGGGTGTATGCTCAGCTGTTATGCGATTTTGCTGTTATGCGATTTTACCACACTCGCAAAATCGCACACAGCCGACCATACACCCAGTATGATAGCGCAAAATCGCGAATCGCGATAACATACTGGGTGTATGGTCGGCTGTGTGCGGTTTTGCGCGTGT
>NW_006291231.1:3707460-3709756 GCF_000327345.1 Myotis davidii
ATCTTTCTTCTATCATTGACAGTCCCTCTAGGTTGTGGGCTGCTTGCCTGTGTTCCTGAGAAGCATCTACGGTACCAGTCTATAGAGTGTGTTTTCTTTAGTGAATTACCGGTATGTTTACCGGTAATAAACTTGCACTGTTTTATGTATATGTTTGATTACATACAGCCTTGTGACAGTTTTCCTGCATGTCATAAGCATTTGAATATAAATTAAAATGTTAAAATCAAATCTGATATTGTTTTACCTTTTATTTGGTGTGTGGAAGGTGTGCGGAAGAGGGGGTAGTCTTATACGGCGAGTATATAACAAACTCTGTATTTTGAGTGGAAATGTTAGGGGGTCGTCTTATACGCCCAGTCGTCTTATACGCCGGCAAATACGGTAACTTGGTTATTGCCAGGCTTCAATTCCTCATGGGCTGTTGGACTGAGGACCTTAATCCCTTGCTGTCCCACATGAGCCTGTCCCTAGGGTTGCTCATGACCTGGCCGCTTGCCTCCCCAGCAAGATCCAGGAGAGAGCAAGTCCAGCATACTCCAGAGTCATGGCATAACTTAATGTGAGAAACAACAATCCATTACTTCTGCCACTTACTCTGTTCATTAGAAGTAAGTCTACCCAAACTCAAGGTGGGGAGGGCATCACGCAGTGTGTGAATACCAAGATGTAGGGGTCATTATGGGACCCCTTGCACATGTTATGGGTTGCCTACCACAAGTAATTTTTAGTTTGATCAATATTCATTGTTTCTGTTATGACTATGTTGTTCATATGGAAAATAATATAATAATTAATAATTAATAAGTGAGAATACAAGACTAAGCTCTTTCTAAGACTCACAGCTGTAAACCTGCCTTTGCCCCCCCTGTGTTATTCACAGCACAGCCGTGTCCCTTTCCTTTCTCGTTCAGCTTTCTTCCTTTGCCTAGTGTTCCATATACCCATCACTAATTGAGCATAAACTGTCAGGCCAGAAATACAAATCACTCGCAGTTCGTAGCAATGCATCAAGCAATCTATAGGTTTTATCTTTTGAAGTAGTCTCTGCAGGGTCTTCTGATCGGCTCCAATCAGGACTGATAGCTCGGGCCGTGTGCTGAGCTGTAAAATTCTGAGCTCTCTCCTACACCATCCTGAAGATTCCATTTGCCTCTTATGTTAAATATAAATACCCACTTTCCTGGATCTGTGTACTCATCTCTCTTGTTTTTGTCCCTTCCTTTTGGTGAATCGCATCTTCCAATAGCTTCTATGAAACGGTTTATGGGAAGTAAAATTTTTGAAATCTTGGATGCTTGAACATGTTTTTCTTCTATCCTCACACTTGACTGATAAAGTGGCTAGATACAGAATTGGTTAAAATCATTTTCTCTCAGATTTTGAAGATGTTGCTCCATTTCTTTGAGCTCCATTGCTTTGACAGTTCAGTGCCATTCTGATTTGAGATCTGCTGTTGCGTATCTATTTGTTATCCCATCTCCCAAGCCTTCATCTTTTCTTTGTCCCCAGCATCCAGACATTTCTCAATGACATCTTTGTTGATCATCTGTGCTGAGCTTGGTCCTCTCACTGGAAGCTCAGGCCCTGTAGGGCTAGAAGTTTTGCAGATGTAATTCTTTGGAGAGGATATGATTTCTGTTTCCATGTTCTCTTTTTCTGGAGCTCCTGTTATTTAGAAGTTGAACTTCCTGTATCAATCTTCGACTTTTCTGATCTTTTTTCTCCTTTTTCAAATCTCTGGCTTACAGGTTCTTAAATACTTTCTGATATGGAGAGAGTTTCCCAGCCTCATCATTCCGTGTTTTTGTTTGTTGGTGTGTTTTCCATGATCACCCTTTTTGTTGGTGTTTGTCACAGGTGGTCACGGGGAACAGGGGCAGGTATTTGTCTCAGTTCCCCGTGTGTCTGAAACACTGAGTCAGCATTAGGCTTTGAAGAGTAATAATGAGCCTCATCCTCAGGCTAAAGGCCTGCAGAGGTCAGATAGGCTGTGTTGCTGGAGTTGGAGCCAGAGAACCCATCTGAGATCCCTGAGCACCAAGGACTTTCAATTATCACACTCTGTGGGGCACCAGGTGAAATCTGTGGGGACCAACTCAGTGTATGTTCCATCTTTGTTGCTGTTTTCAGTGCAGGAGAGGGTTTACCTTCTGGCACACAGACATTGACACTGAGGTTTCTTGCTTCAGCTCAGACCATACCCAGGATACTGAAATGGAGGAGTGTAGACACAGAGAGTGAGACTCCGCTTACTGTCCCACAGCCTGTTCTCAAAATGTAAGGAAAAAATGTA
>NW_006291231.1:3709792-3716826 GCF_000327345.1 Myotis davidii
TTGTTTTCCATAGTCAGTCACCTGGACGGTGAGCGGTGAGCGAGGAGGGAGAAGGGGAGAGGTGTCTGGGCCCTGGTGGAGATCTCCCAGGCTATGCTTTGAAGACCAACAAGTGACAGAGCAGCACAGAATCTCTTTATCTTCTTCCCTCCTGGGAAGCATTGAGGAAATTTTCATGCAGATTTCCCCCAACCCTTCCTTGTCTGCCTGCTCCCCACAGCTGGGCATGGAGTCCCTGCTGCTGTTGTGGCTGCTCCTGCTCTCTCTGCAACCTGCTAGGATTTATGATGGCGGTTCCTGTGTGGTGAAGAGAGGGTAGGAAATGGAGGCAGGGATGACCAGCCGGGGCAGCAAGGCGAAGGGTCTGGCGCTGGAAACAGCGGAGCATCCTCAAACAGCAGCTCCACACGCATGACTGCAGTGCTGAGAGCTCGTGGGAGTGAATCATTCTGGTTTGTTTTTTTCATGGAAAAATGTCTGTTCTCATATAGTTTTTATTTCTGAGAGCTCTTTTTGTTATTGGGATTGTTTCCTTAAAATCCTATTCTAGTTTCATCTATACTGTGTCTCATTTCCCTAAGGATATTAATTTCCTCTTTCCTTCTCCCTGCCTTCCTCTTAATCTCCCTTTCTTTTTCTCTCAGCATTGTTTCTAAGGCCTCTAAATTACTTCGTTGGTTTGTTTGGCCTCTGTATTTGGTGTTGGAGACCATCCTCAAGTGCCTGGTGACCGACCCTTAGCTAAGTCTGCCAGTGATATGCCTGTTTGGAGTTCCACGTGCAGAGGTGGACCTTTTGATGGTACAAGGCATCTGGGTGGGTTCTTTCTCCCGGGGGTTCCCCAGCTGGGCATTTCCATGCGCCTTTTCTCTTGCCATGATCAGTTTCTCCAGAAAAGACATCTCTAATTTCCGGGCCACCAACTTTTTTGGTGCCAATTTTGGAAAAATACGGGTGAAGGTTTCACTTTCCATTGTATAAAAAAAAACGTAATTTTTTAAGTTAATCATAATATCCTTGATATGAAAAAACTCTTAAAGAGCCTAAGTGTCTTTGTTGAGTTTTCTTGGTAGCTACCATTTATTTTATGACCTGAATTTGAGATAATTTCATTTGATTTGGAATGTGCCATCATAATTACCACTTTCCACTTATGGAGAGATCAAGTCATTCAATTGACTATTGTCATAGCTTACTTGGCCTGTGTTTTTCCAAAGGTGTCTTTGGTTATGCTTGATTTTCAGGCAGACTGTAAGTTTAAAACAGCGGCACATAAATGAAACAACACTGCCTCTTTTTGTTTGGCTGTTGGTGATCTAAAGAAATTTAGTCGCTTTTGGGATGAGTTGTTTCACAAGTTGGTTTCTCACAAAGTCCTTTCAATGTTTGTAGCAAAACCCTCATCCACTTGGTTGTTGACCCACCTTTTAACACCTGCCTCTCTACGAGGGCATTTGAGGCAGGTCTCATAAGCACTTTTTTCTACACAGGACAGAAGCACTGAAGACACCTCATTAAAGCCCAGGTTCCTTGGCCTTCTTCTGTGGTAGAATCAGGCCCCAGGGAAGGGCATATCTGGAAGCACTCTGCTCACTTACCCAAAGCACCTGCAATTACAGCTGACCCTTGAACAAAGCCAGGGTGAGGGCCCGCCCCCACGCATAATTTATGTAGGCTAAGCATACTTGGATTAACAACTGTGGACCTAAAATTCGGTTTTTGATCCGCAGTCCATGGATGCAAAGTCTGGAGATACACAGGACTGACTGTATTTTTATTGAAAAATCTGCCAGTGGACCTTCACAGTTCAAACCGGTGTTGTTCAAGAGTCAACTGTACTTGTATTTTTAAGTTTTTCTTTTTAGCCTAGGAAGGTGCTTTTTTTCCTTTAGTCCATTTCCTTTAGTGTAGGAAAGGGTGCTTACCTTCCTTGTTGAGTTTAAAGACTATAAAAAATGATTACAAATAATCACATTGATATCTTATTCTGAAGCATTCTTGTCTGAATGAATGAATGGTGAGACAGGAGTCAAGTTAGCCCATGACTTTAAAAGCCACTGTCCTTCCTCCTTCTGTCTCCCCCATGTTGTTCAAGCCCATGTTGGTGCCCAGGGGGAGCTCACTGGGTGGATTTCACGCAATTCTGTCAGTCGAGTCAATAACCAGTCGAGTCAATAACGTGACAGGCAGTAAGCTGAAGGAAACGTTTCTATATCCTTACAAGTGTTATCTGCGAGGAGCACAGTTTGTAATGCTGGCGTGGAAAGAAGGCTCCTTTCAGATGGCCAGCTTGATGCAGGCAAAGCTGCTAATTTGTTTTCAGCTTCAAGGAGATTTAGAGCCTTGGCCTCCCTGGGTGTAACTCGCAGTGGAATTGTTTTCCTGCTCCTTCATCTAAGCCTCCTGCTCGTGGATAGCAAAGGCTGGATGTTTACAGAACTGGCAGCACCAGGTTCTTCTTTTGCAGACAGGCATGGAGATTTGTTGCCAGGGACTTTTTCTGACTTAATGGTGTGTTCTTGGGAAAACACACCGATTCTTTTTCATATTTGAGGGCAACCGCAGAACCTCCCATGGGAAGGCAGACTAGAGTTCAGTCACTTACCTGCCGGGAAAGGAAGCGTCAGAGCGAAAGTTCTTGCCTTGCTCGCCTGGGCAGAGCTGTCAGCCCTGCCTGGGGTAGACAGCATACAAAGGAAACACGCGCGGCTGCTAAAGTGCAACCTCAGAAAACGCCAGTCAGACCCAAACCTTTGGCAGGTCGTACCCCTGGCTTTCCTGCCAGTTCGAATAGGGACATGAGAACTGACACGGCAGCCCATCGTGGTGGGGGTGGTTCCAACATGTCCTTTCTGGCCTTCGGTGAAGCCCCCACCCAGCCTGTTTAGACTACATTTACAGGAACCCACCAGAGGCACATGTAAGAGGAATGCAGAGAAAGAAACGCTAGCAGGTGCACTCTTGGTTTGTGCACTCTTGGTCAGAACTTTCATTATTATGTAGATTACCATCCTTCATTAGATTCATTTTAGTCTTTCACATTTCACTGAGATTTGTCCCAAAGTGGGGGCGTTTGGGTTCTGAGAGTTGAAGTTTTCAAATTTCCTGGTAATGCCTGGATCCACATTCTAGGAATTGCTTCACTGCCAGCTCTCCTCTTTTTGGCAATGGAAACTGCATGAATAATGCCTTCTTTGAAGCTCGAAGGCACACAATAAGCTAAAAACTCTAATTGAACTTTACAAGCTGAAGGGGCTGACTTATGGGCAGCATTTGAACAAACTTCTAGCCACCATAATTTAGTACGGGTTAGCTGCCAAAAGCCAAGGAAGGCTTTATTTGATCCATTTATGAATTAAGAGCCTGCAGTAAATTAATTACCATATATGGGGGCTAATAAAATCCAGCAGGATGACAAGGCCTGTGGGTCCCTCTGTAGAAGGGAATCAGGACAGAGCTGCTTCCTGGTGCCTGAACACTTCCTGGCCCCGGGCCCCACTCAGTGCCGGAGGAGGCTGGTGTTCACGCTCCATGTCCATCGAAGAGGCAGTTGAGCCAGCTTTTGGCTCAGTAACCGCGGGAAGGCTTTGCTTTATTGATCATAATAAGCTGTTCAGTCTTATTAAAGTTGCATCATGGAGTCTGGTTTTTAGGAGCCCTATTGAGAATTAGTTGCAGAAGAAGTGATTTGCTTGTATTTCCCGGCAGTTAACAGGCCAAGCAGATGGGAGAGCAGGCCTGAAATAGTTCGGTTGGCTGCCTGCCACTGTTCTATGAATTTTGATTTGCACGGATATGCAATAGTTTTATTTTTCCCTTTTTGGAAAGTTCTTGCCTAGGAACCTGGGGAAAACGAATGCTTGGTTTTCTGTAAAATGCACCCTGGTAAGTGGCTGTAGCTGCAGCGAGCCTCGGAGGCCCTGTGCGGGTCAGTGGAGCAGGACCCTGCAGACTCCGGTTCTGTCAGAGCAGGGGAGCCGGCCCCAGACTCTCGGGGCTCTTTCATTCACAATTTCCCCTGTGTTTCCAGGTGGCTTGCTTTCCCTTCAGGCTGTGTTCACCCACATGTTGGATAAACGGAAGGAAGGGTGGGAAATGTAGGCTTTAAAAAAGCACTTCGATACCAATGTGAAGTCAGCCAGAGCAGCATTCGGGTGAAGAAGGCCTGTGTTCTACCTAAGTCTGTTTTAAAGACTTGTCACATTAAATATTAAGTACATGCTATTTTAAACACGTGTTAAGGTACAAAGAACAACATGAGAGTAGCACACATTTCCCACCACCCACATGAAGAAATAGAAAGTCAGTGTCAGGCCCTTTGAACACCCCGGTGACCCTTCCTTCATCCTACACTGCTTCGCCTTCTCCTCAATGAAGCCAGCATTCCGAATTTTGTGTTTTTTTTATTCCCGTGTTTTATTACATCTCTCTGAATTCCTAAACAACACATTGTTTGTTTTGTCTGTTTTTGAACTTCTTATAAATGGAATCATATGCAGTATATTTTCTCAACTTGCTCTTTTCACTCAGCAGTAAGCTCTTGTTCATTTTCACCGCTCTTTCGGGTTGTTTGAATACATCATTATTATTTATCCATTCTTGAGCCCATGGACTTTTGGATTGTGGCCAGTTCTTTGCTATTTCAAATGTTATTCTGTGAACATTCTTGTGCGTGTCTCCTGGTATACAGGCCCATTTTTAAACAAACCAATCTACTTTAAACAGCATGCTGCTATTTTTTTTTTTAAAGATTTGTTTTGCCAAGAGGGTAAGCCACAAAATATTTTAGGCATTATAGATTATAAAATGGCCACTTATTCCACACTTCAAAGAAAGGCCTGTATTTACACAACAGTGTAAAGGAACAGTAGCTTAGTTTCTCTGCTCTTAATAGTGGTCTGATAAAAGTCATCGCTGCTGCAAAATACATATCATTAATGTTTGTTAAAACAACAGCATGAAGAGTGACGTGGAATTTTAAGATAAAAAAGGTAAATATTAGGAAAAGGAAACCTCCAACAGGAAACGCCTGCCTCCGTTATGTGGGCTTCGTTCACCTTTCTGAGCTCACAGAGCATTTACTGTGTATTGTTTGCACTCGCCACTAGCTGTTCTGGTTCTGTTTCTCCAGTGGCACTCATTAAAGGCCTTCAGTGGCATCTCTTCGACTTCATATACATTGAGAACACACTAGACACCATAAATATGCGCCCCTCTTCAAGTATGCCTTCTAAGAGAACCCGTGTTGAATAAGTAGAACTCTGCGTGTCTCCTGTAGCCTCATCTTGCTACCCCTTTCCTCTCTGCCAAGAGCGCTCTTCTCCCAGATCTTCTGCGTGGCCAGCTGTGCCACATCTGTCAGGTCTTGGTTCAAATATTACCTCCCCAGAAAGACATTTCTTGGCTCTCCAAACCAGCTTTTGTCCTATCACTTCCTAAACCTTTATACTCTTTTATTTTCTGCAAGGACTTAGTATCTAACATTATAGTTGCTTGCTTGGTCATTCTCTGTCTCATCCCATGTGGTAGGTGGTCCTGGAGTCTGTCTTGTTCACTACTGTGTTCCAAGCACCCAGTGGTGCCTAGCACATGGAGGGGGGTGGGCATAAAAATGGATTGAGTCCATTAATTTTCCTTAATAACAGATAGATTAAGGACATTCTAAGTAAAAAAATAGTTGTAGTCTTATGATATGTGTCCTAGTAGAGATGAGATTTTCAAGCAAGACATCAAACGCCTTAAGCTTTATTTTTCTCATCTGTAAAATGGCGGTATGGATGAAGTAAATAGAAAAACATTAATAGATATAGCCTTAGCTGGGTGTCTTGGTTGGTTGGAGTGTTTCCCATACACCAAAAGGGTGTGTGTAGGTTCATTTCCCGATCAGAGCACATGCCTAGATTGTGGGTTTGATCCCTGGTCAGGGTGCATGTGAGAGGCAACTGATCAATGTTTCTCACTCACATTGATGTTTCCTGTCTCTCTCCCACCCCGTCACTCTTCCTCTCTCTCGAAAATCAATAAGAACATATCCTAGGGTGAGGATTAAAAAAATAAACCACAAAAACATTGTTATAAAATTGCTTTATTTAAAATGGAAAAGATGTGTTGTTATTATATGTGTTGTTTACATTATATAAACTGCCCTTAAAGTTGTCAAAGGGAACTTGGGTTAAAAGTATTTTAGAATTTTTCTGTAGGAAAACAGTCTTCAAGCATAAATGTACCAGTCAGGTTAAAAGGCTCCACGAGACAGCGTCTCTCAAACCCATGACTCCAAGTCAGCCTCGTTAATTTTCATCAAGAATAGGCACTCGTTTGAATATATGCACCTAGCTGATACGAACTGGAAACTTGAAGAGAACATTTTTATTTTCTGCTCAACACTTAAGTATTCAGAGGTCTGTAAATTTACCCTGGCTGGTACTTCGTTGTAATATTCTCTTGTTCTTTCATTTAGGAATATTGTTTATCTGATCAGTTAAGGTGTATTCTCCTTCAAAGGAGAGACTGTTTTGTTTTTTTAATTTGTTATTCTATTGGACAAACATAGTCACGTGCTCCACAGAGAATGATTGTCTGGAGAAAACTTACTGTTTAAATATTTTTTTGTTTAACCTTAGAATCCTGTTTTTCTCAACCCAGAATGCACATCAAAATCCTTTTAGGAACTTTGGGAAAATGCCATGGCATTTCCAAATATTCCTACTCAGTTGGTTTAAGATGAAGTCTAGATACTTTATCGTCATAACTTCCTACAGGTTATTCTGATCAGCAGTCAGGGCTGAGAAACCAGGAAAGGAGAATAGTCATTAGTTCACAAATATCCACTAGAATCTCCTGGGGGAACTAGAACCTGCTGTTCCTTGGGTGCCCCTCTCAGAGGTTTCCATTTAAACTGGCTGAGCCTCGGGGGTTTTCAAAAGACCATTCCGATGATCCTAATATGCAGCAGTTTTGAACAACTCGGGGCTCATTGGAGGCAGTACCAGACACAGAAAGGTCTGGGCAGCCTTGCCTGGTGCTATCATTTT
>NW_006291231.1:3716855-3739578 GCF_000327345.1 Myotis davidii
CCGAAAAGCACAACTCTAGAATCACCAGGAAAGTGGTTGGGAACCTGAGGCTCTGCAGATGCTTTTATGATCAGGCAAGTCGGGGGACATGGCCCTCACCCCGTAAATACTCCACTTCTTCCTATATTATGGTTATGGGTGAATTGTTCCATAATTTACCTGGTCTGCCTCTGAGCAGAGAAACCTGCTTTGTAGGCACTCACTGCCTTATGAATAAAACAAAAGTCTCTCAGATTTAGCAAAATGTATATGAGCAGCAAAAGGTCTCAATTATGTCCTTTCAGCGAACAATTGCAATTGCTCTTTTTCTGTAGTTAAATAATCACAAACTAAATACTGCACAAATCCTTGAAATAAAAAGCCTATTTGGAGACAGACACTTGATCAAAGGAATATGCCAAATTCGCAACTGTTTGTTATAACGAGCAGGGATATCTTGGGTAATTAAAAGCTAAAACTGATGAAAAAGTCTCCTTGTACTTGAAGGTCTTCTCTTCTCCCGCACCTCTTCATGTAGCCTTTCTAAAATTGGGGGGGCGGGGGCTGTTGTCTGGTTTGTGTTTCAATTTAATTCATTCATGATTTTGCTCTTGTGGATATAATCAAATATAGTATTATATTAAATACAAAGAAATGAATAGGCAAAGGTGAAAAGCCAAGAGCATTCAGTAGAACTGACCTCATTCTGTTATGTGCCTAGCATTGTGTGAGCCACTAGAAATGAAAAGTATAAAAAATATGGGACCATCTCTTGTGGTTGGAGGATAAATATGAATGTTTTGCAGCGTCTAAATAATGTACAACTTGTTTAATCTACCAGCTGGTTAATCAATTGGATGATAATTAAGCGTGGGAGGTATATATATAATATATCATACCGCCTGGTGTTTCTGATCATTTGTAAGAGGTTCCCAGTCATTTGTGGGAGAAAGATCCCGCCCCCATCCCTCTCCCCAGTTAAGAGACTGTGTTTCATAATGACAAGCACTCCCAACTTTGTGCTGAATCCATTTGAAAGGATGCACAGGTGTGTGGGACATCGAAGATATTAGGGGCTCCAGAAATTTATTAATTGCATGTGCCCATTCTCTCATGTTATGCTTTCTCTGCCGTTTTGAGAAGCCAGTCCAAGGCACTTCCTTGTCCCCTAGTTTATCCGTAGTCACCTTAATTTAGTAGGACCTGTCTGTTGTCTCCAAGCCTCTGACAAACTCATACTTCTTTCCCATGAAAGAACTTTCAGGAGACATATTTGTTTTCTCTGGGTTTCCTCTGAACAATGTCAAGATCTGATGTTTTTGCCTTTTAGTATTTGAGATGCTAACATCAAAAGGCTGCTCCTTCAAAGAAATCCATGTTGCCATTTAAATGGTAATTACTTTTCTCCTGGTTTAGCTCTGAGCTTGGTACATTTACCTGGCTCAGTATTCTTGTTATGCTTGTTGGTACTATGAGATGAGAGTCAGAATCACAAACACTGAGTTGTGATTAGGAAGAGGGTTGAACACCGAGATTGAGGATCTGTCCAGTGTTATTTAAAATCTTAAACTAGCCCTGGCCAGGTGGTCAGTTGGATGGGGTGCTGTCCTTTACACCAAAAGGGTGTGTGCAGTTTCCATTCCTGATCAAGGTACATGCCTGGGTTTCGGGTTGGATTCCTGGGTGGAGTGCATGCAGGAGGCGCCCGATCGATGTCTGTCTGTCTCTCACTGAAACCAATAAAAAACATATCCTTGGGCGAGGATTAAAAAAAAATCTTAAACTATGTTTCAGTGAAAATAGTGAATGATCCTTTTTTTTTTTTTTTTTTTTTTTTTGGTAATTATCCATTTTGCACGCATTTTTCCTTTAGTCCCTGGAGATATTTCCAGTTTTCCCAGTCAATATAGCTTACTGATGTAATTGAGGGTATAGTTTGATTTGTTCTTTACAGATTGATTATTTTCATGAGTATTAGGATCATGATTTTTTATAAGTGCTAGGCCTGGAACCTAGATCAACTGAATCACACAGTCTTTAAGGATCAGACCAAGTCATGGTTACTGAAAGTAATGTGTATTGGCAACCACTAATACAAGCCAATTCTTCATTTTATTTTGTCAAGTAAGAATTAAGTCAAATTTATTTAACTAGGTACCTATTACTATTTTATGTTGTATTTTCTCAGTAGAATTTTCAGGGAAAGAAAGTCTTTCAGCTTTTTAATAATTTACTGAGTAATTTCTTCATTATTTGACCCTTTCTCTGTAGAATTGGGCTTTTATCCTGTGCACTCCAGGATAAAAGAGCACTCCAAGATAAAAGAACCAAAGGACAATAGAATATGTCTATTTCTTAACCACTATTTCTATTTTCTTGTAAAATGCTTTTGGCTAAAGGTAAAGAGATAAATTTGACTGGAGGTACTATGTGAGTGGAGGCATTAGGGAGAGAAGGTTGGAAATTGCATGTGTGGTACTCACTCACCTGTGCTGTCGTCATTGTTAGAAGCTTGATGTGGAATGGGATTTGTTTTTGTGGTTTGTGGTTTCAGATGACCTTGTGGTTACCACGGGTTATTAAAAACCCCGGGTGGCAAGGTGAGTCTTGGTGCATCACCAATCTAAGAATTCACCGGGAGACATACAGGTTGAAAAAGGCTTTTCTGGACTTCTCTTCATATTGTGTATCTCTACTTCTTGACCATTTAGTTAGAGCAGTGGTTCTCAACCTTCTGGCCCTGTAAATACAGTTCCTCATGTTGTAACCCAACCATAGAATTATTTTCGTTGCTACTTCATAACTGTAATGTTGCTACTGTTATGAATCGTAATGTAAATATCTGATATGCAGGATGGTCTTAGACGACCCCTGTGAAAGGGTCGTTCGACCGCCAAAGGGGTTGAGTCCCACAGGTTGAGAACCCCTGAGTTAGAGGTTCCTTTGACTATTTCATTATCTACTTGGTTTATAATCAAGACCACACATCTGATACTAGGCTGCTGACTTTTCCCCCTGCCTTTTTATTCCCTCAAGCCCACAGTGCATGTGTATTCACGTTTGTGCTTTCCATTCACGGAGATCTCCAGCTGGGAAAATATAGTGTGTACAATACTCTCTGCCTTCAACTGACATTGCTCATAAATTGCAACAGAAACACTGCTATCAGCAGCTTAATAGCAGGTAGAATGCAGCTCTGCATATCACGTCTCAGCAGGAGACAGAAACCGTGGCTACCAAATTTCCAAAGGAGAAGGGAAGGGGTGGAGAGTTCCTATCTAAGAATACCTGAAACAACATTGAAAACTGATGCACTGAAAGCAGCTTTTTGAAAACGACTTGCAAGGGCTGACTCGGTCGTTGCTCTGCTGTCACTTTTTGCTGAATTGTTATTTTTGAAGACCTCACAAGAGGTTTGTGGCGAGGCTGTGTAGAAAAGGCAAGCTTGTTTGCTTCTCTCTCTTCCTGACTCCATTATTTTCTTCTTTCCTCTCTCCCTCCCTTACTCGCTGCCCCCCCTTCTTTTCTTTCTTTTTCTTATCTTTTCAAAAAAGAAAATAAAAGATCTTTGATAAAGTTAATGAAAAGGGTACTTGTTAGCCCTGCAGCAGTGACTAGGTAGAGTTGGAAGTTACCCTCGGGCACCCCCACCCTGACTTACTGCTGGGTCCCTAGCAGAGGCATCCAGCCCATAACATTGCAGAAGCTAGCCTTGCTATTAGCTCTGTCTCTGAACCACAATCTATTTTGTCTCACGCAGTGATCTATTCAGTTATTTGACTTCTGGTAAAAGCACACACAATGATGTAGTATTTCAAGATGTTAATATTAGGCTATGATGTAAAGATGGATCCATTTATTTATGGGTTCTTTCTGTTAAAAGCAAACAAACAAGCACTAAAAACAAACAAACAAAAAACAACTGCAAGGAAAATAATTGCTCCAGTGTGAGAATCTCCATTTTATCTTAATAAGCGAGCTCCTATTAACATTGTGAGAAGCCCCCAATTCCCCTCTACTTTTGTGAGTAGCCATAGCAGAATTCTGCTTCTTGTCAGAAGAGCTTAGTGTGGATGGGGAAATAATTCTTTCTTTAAACCAAGTTAAGCTGTTGTATTAATACTCCTGTCAAAGGGCTCAGGTAGATGAAAAGTTCTCAGCCTCATTCCAGGCTCCTTGGTGATTTTCCCTAAAGGAATCACGGATACCGCCCACCCCCGTGCAGCCCGTTCCCAACAATGTTGGAAAGTAATTAATCAAAATCCTCATTCCCCATTTCTTTCCTGGAAAACCTCAACATGGTTTATGCATGTCTTATTTCGTAAGATGTATGGTTTTCTTTAAAGTATGTTAGCCTTGTTGCTCTAAGAATCACTTTAGATGCTTGGAGTAGAGCTAAGAATCAGTATTTTTAATAAGCACCCAAGGGGATTTTTATCCTCCAGCTAATTTGGGAAAACATTAAGAGTCTGATAGGCCTGGGTTTGAAACCCACATATACCATCTTCTAGGGATGCATGTTTATTTGAGAGAAGAGATTCCGATTTCTCTGTAGATCATCCAGGACCCTGAAGTTCAGAAACCTGCCCTATATTTATTTCAAAATTGGAACCCTGATTCTTAACATTTAGCCAAAGCCAGAGCCTCAAATCAAAGCCTATGGATTGGCTGTCAGGATCGCTCCGTTTGGTTTGGGTGTGGTGTGTTTCACCCCTTCCTGCGAGGTGCCTTAGCTGGGTCCCCCCTCCATTGGGCCAGGAGGTGTGGTGACTGGTTGCCTCTTCCAAAGCAGAGACAGTGAGTGCCTGGGGTGCAGCCCTGCCATTGAGCCACCAGTGGCTACTTTTGAGCCTCGTGATAAAATGAAGCAAGCAGAACAAGTGGCTGGCAGTGCCGGTTAGATAAGCTGTTTTGTAATGTGATTTCTTACAGTGCAGAGAGGCGGGCAGTGTTTTGTGGGTGAGAGAGGGGAAAGTCTCCAGGCTCGTTCTGTCACTCGCACCTCTTACCAAGGTGCTGTCCTGGAAGTCTATGGCCGCACACACTGAAGGCAACCAGGGGTCCTGCTTCATCCCACTTCTTGTTGTTGTTTTGCTTGTGTTTTTCTGCTCAGAGCCTAGGAAAGGGGAGTCCCTGTGTTACCCGCCACAGGACTGTGGTTATTATTGCTCAGTGCTCTGGCGCTTTCTTTACCCAGACCTCAAAGGGGCCTTTCTTGATCCTCCTCTTCTCCATGGCACCTTCTGGTCACTTGAACGTGCGTCAGTCTCACTGGGTAAAATGCCACAATGGCTGCTGGCTCTTGGTCAGGCCTTCCAGCTGTGTGGTGGGCTTCAAAGGAACTGCCTGCTCATTGGAGAAGCACTGAGAAACTGTTGACTGCTGTCCTGGTCTCCACCCACCCTGGATGCTGCTGTGTACGAAGGATAATGGGAAGTCCTGGAGCCTGGGACCAGTCATTTCATCTCTCTGGGCCTCCTTCTCCATAGAGGGAGCAAGTTTAGAATAAGTGAGCTCCAAGATTCTTTTGTGCTTGAAAAGTACATGAAATTTTTGCTGTTTTTTTTTTTTAATGGGGATTCTGAACACGATAAGATGAAGCTTATTGTGTGTAAATGATGCACCTTGTCATCTAGATTTAGTACCCTAACATATTAGGGCAAGGGGCAAACCCCTTAAATTGAGGGCCAGGTGTGTGTGTTCACCCTCTTTGGCCGGTATGCAAGGGGATCCTGAGTGATTGATTGTTACAAACCAGCACCGGCCTCCCCCGCCACCCCCGCCCCCAAGTTCCAATTCCCAGTTCTGTTCTTATTACCTATGCGACCTTTGGCGGCAACTTACGACCTGCTTTCATGCCTCAGCCCACCGTTTGTGAAACGGAGATGACATAGTACCACCCCTCCATTGGGTTGTTAGGAGGATTAAATGAATTAATATTTTGAAGACATTTTGAATTGTGCCTGATACACAGTCAGCACTAAATGCACTTGTTAAATTAACAAGCAAACAAGGTACCACCCGCGGTGTTGTAATATTTGTTTTAGGCAAAGACAGGAGTGCTCTCATGAGCCTCCCTGCTTGTTCTCTGTAGTCTGGGATTCCAGCCTGGATGATAGGAAGACACTCATACTTGTTCATACTCTTACAGTTAAGAGTGGCGGTAACATGTGTCCTTTCTTTTTTTAAAAAAATTCTTTATTGTTTAAAGTATTACATATATCTCCTTTCCCCCCCATTGACCTTTCTCCAGCTGTTCCCATCCTCAGCACATCCCCTCACCCCCTTATTGTCTGTGTCCATGGGTTATGCTTATAGGTGTGTCCTTTCTGGAAGCCACATCAGGCTATCTTCACAGTGAGTTCTTCCAACACAGGTGACCACAAGGGGCGGTCACGGATGTATTGCAGGGTCTGCAGTGAGTGAGCACTGTTCCAGAGCCCAGTTTCAGTGCTTGTCAGAGGCACCTTTCCTCTGAGGTCACGTGGAGTGGACGCAGCAGGAAGAGGTGTACTGGGAACAGTGCTCCATGTGTAAATGCTTCGTAAAAAATGTTTATTGCTCCCTCTCCAGCCCCCAAATCCATACTGGTAAATTTCTTTCTTTTATTTCTTTTATGTAATGACTGGGGTTGTGAATGCATTCTAAGAAGAAGTTATCTTGAAAGATGGAGCCTAAATTCCTCACGGACTCAGGCAACTCATTTTTACCTTCAATTGCCTTGCTAATTTATATTGAGTAACTGGACATTGACACCTGCAGTCGCCTGTGTCTGTAGTGACTATATTTACTCAGGTGCTGATCACTGCATTTGCATCGTTGCTGTTATGGCCATGCGTTTTTAGAATAGCAATTTTTATTTAAAAAATTTTTTAGTACTTCTCTGTTACACTGTAGAATACTTGCCTGCACAGTGTAATTTATGCATATTTACCAAGTTTCTGTTTTTTTTTGTTTTTTGTTTTTAAACATTTTTTTAAAAATATATTTTATTGATTTTTTCAGAGAGGAAGGGAGAGAGATAGAGAGTCAGAAACATCGATGAAAGAGAACCATGGATCAGTCGCTTCCTGCACATCCCCCACCGGGGATGTGCCCACAACCCAGGTACATGCCCTTGACCGGAATCGAACCTGGGACCTTTCAGTCTACAGGCGGACGCTCTATCCACTGAGCCAAACCGGTTTCGGCCCAAGTTTCTGTTTTAAAATAGGCCCTGACATAAAACCAAGCTAATTTAATTAACCAGAATTAAACATTAAATGCCACAATTTGTTAAACAGATGAAAACACTTGTGCACAGCAAGCCCAGTTTGTATTTTGGTCATTTGAGTTGTGAAGAGACTAGTCAAAATGAGTTATAACCTTCCGGGGTGGATGGGGAGGGGGGTGCTTTTGCTGTATGATGAAGGCAGGGATGTTGTGTTAAGAGTCAGGTACATGATCCTTAAAAGCTTAAGGAGCTGACATTTTTAAAGAAACTACTCTATTTGGGTGACTGGGAGAGCATGAGCTATTCTAAAGCACACCAGGAAAGAAAATCTGCATTTCAGTTGGCACCAAGAAAGTCCCTGTGAGAAGTCATGGGCCACTTGTTGAGGACAAGTGATGAATAGTCCTCACTTCCCATAGTACTACCTTCCAATTAGGGTACCACGAACCAGACCCGGCTCCAGGCCTGCACACTGCCAGTGGCACGCCAGCCAGAGGCAGGTGAGAGCATCTGTGCCAGCAAAGATCACAAGGAAACATCACTCTAAGCTGCTTCACCGAGTTTTCCACTGTGAATAATCGTGAATGTGTCACCTAGGATTTGCATTGCTGAGCACTAAGTTAAATAATTTTGTATCTCCCTGAAATCAGTTTCTGGTTATCACACATGCAGATTGAAACCCTGGCTTTCAAATGGACACTCAGCAAGTCACAGTGATGTTTCCTGAAAGGCAAGGAAGGCTGTCATTTCATGCTTCCTGGGCTCCGCCGGCTATTTCCCTTTGGTGCACACAGGCGGCCGGGCCGCACGCGCGGACGAGGCCATTATGGAGAGAGAGCTTTCTGCTCTGTCAGCTTTGTTTTATAAAAGCTCTGCTTTCTTTATTGCCTTTATCTATTACATCTGTAACATTTATTTAAGCAATGACAAATCTCTCTTTGGGGCCCAGAGACTGGGAGAGTAACCACGGGCAGGCAATCGGAAGGAGATTTGTTGGATGTGACTGCTCATTAAATTGCAAGGAGTAGTGGGAGAGGCCAGCAGTCCACATCTGCTGTGGCTGGGCAGGTTACGGTCTGTGCTTAGAGCTTCGGCATCCGGTGAGCGACAGATGTACCTCATCAATTGCTTTTGTAATAATTCCATAAAAGTGAATGGCTTCTGAAATCCCAGAGGAAGGTTCCTGGTTTCTTTAACTTGTAAGAGTACTTATTTTGCAAAAATTTCTAATAAAAAATAGAAGATACAGAAAACCAAATTATTTGCATCTATATCATTATCAAATTATTTTTAAAGTGGAGAGAATCAACTGAGATGGGCACCTTTACTTAGGAGGTATCAGAGGCAGGTGATGAATAATTCTCAACTCTACAGTTTTCACTATTATATTTTGATTTGTATGCACAGTTATAATATTGGAGTTCATTTATAGACTTATTCATTTCCATATTTCACTTGCCTTTAAGAAAACATTTATTGAGCACCTGGTCTTTGCAGGTACTTCGAAAGTCGTGGTGCTTAGTCTCCTATGAGAGGCTAGGGATAAACGCAGGCATCCTGAATGTCATGGTAAGGTCTGTGGTAAAAATATCCACAGGGCCCGTCAGGCAGTCTCAAGGCCTCCCGGAGTTCAGTGCACCTGAACTCGGACATTCAAAGGGACTTGGAGGTGTGAGGCAGGTGAGAGTTAAGCCATGACAGTGGAAGCATAACCAAGGCCTGACTTTGGACAGTGGTATGGATGGAGACAAGGAGACAAAGTTGGGAATTAGGAGGGAGTCAAAACAGGCATGATTTGGTGACTGGTTAGATGTGAGTGCTTAAACAGGAGAAGTCTGGACTTGTGAATTGTGTCTCCTTTGAAACCACATCTAGAGTCATAAAAGTCGGAACTGTAGTCTAGTGAATTCTAGAGTCATCCCTAAGTTTTATATACTGTTGTTACCATCTACGCAGTTCAACATAATTATAGAGGTTTCCAGGTTCCGTGCCTTCCCCAGACCACCGTTTTCTCCTAGAAGGCACATTATAGGAGAGGGGACTAGTAGTTCAACAAATTAAGGTGCATAGCCATTGGTGTGCTGGGAAATAGTTAACAGCCAGCTGTGGGGTGGGAGTTTCGGGGTCAGGGAGGACGGGAACTCTGATTCGTAGTGTTCATTGTTTTCTGTGATGTACCTAGTGTTCTCACCATGGTCAATTTCAAGCTTCCAATGGGATGTCCTTGGATGTGGATTTGGGAAAAGATGTGCTCCGTGTCCAGCACATGCTTCCAAGCCCACCTGAGTCCCCACTTAGATGGCCTTGCTCACCTATGGATCCCCATCTTTGCATATGTAGCTCCTTCATGAAATTGTGTTATTTATAGACTTGTGCATGTAAACTGACATAATGTATTTAGGAGCATGGTGACTGTGTTCAAATCTCTGACATTGCAACCTGGGGCAAGTCAGTTGGGTAAGCTTTCTTTCATAGAGTTGATTTGTTCATCTGTAGAATAGAAGTAATAAAAGGACCTGGCATGTAGGTGCTGAGAAATGAAATAATATGTGTAAAATCACTTATTCTTATGACCTACACATAGGAAAGCACTCAATCAATGCTCCTTATATTTATTTTGTGTCTTTATCCCCTCGGGACAGTAACTCAAATGTTAGCTCTCTGTTGTGTAAACTAATGCTTATTTTATTAGTTTTGCATTTCGTTCTTTGAAGCTTCAAAAGAGACCACAAATTCAACAAGTATGCTAAGATTTGGTGGGCCAATCTCGAGTTCACTTTGTCCACAGGCTTAGACACATTCATGACACCTATTTGGTGCCCTTGCAGCTTCCATCTTTATTGACTCAAGTCTTACAATTTGTAGTCTGTCTTTATATACAGCACCTACTTGAATAGTTTAGTTGATTTTCTTTGAATCTTTTTCTAACTTATTTCTGCACTTTAAGAAGTAGGACTACCCAAGGAAGTCCTTTTATGTAATAACAGGCTACACATTCAGTTTTGTGGTTGTTTTTTTTTCTAATAGTTTACAAAACAATTTTGGACCCTGGTAGACCATGATATTGATGAGTTTGATGTGGCTTTGACTGTGCATTCTTGGTTAAATTAGAAAATTCCAATTTTCTGTAATATTAAAGTTGAGTTGGACTGAGTGACACCAGAAACTGTAATGTGCTGTACCAAGAGGCTTTATCAATAAATACCGAGAGCACAGTTTACTCTAAGAACCACTACCTTTATGGAAAGCCTATCAAATGTAGGCTTATAGTCACATATCCGGGGGTTAGTACACTATCAAATGCACACAGAGCAGAATTTAATTGAAAAATGGCTTTCTATTCACTCACTTGGAAAAGTGGCACTAATTTATATATACTAATTCATATACTTGGATATGAATGAAATGGCATAATCTCTTGGCTAACTGTTGAAGGATTTTGTGGCTCAAAATGTCCAAATTAAAAGTTAAAATTAAGTCACACACACACACACACACACACACACACACACACACACACACTAAAAAAACCCCCAAGGCCTTTGTGATTTGGGCTTTTCTTTCCCTGTATGCAAGAAATTCAGTTTCTAAAATGTCAACATGTGATTTCTCCTTTGAATCATTCAGATTCTAGTCTGTTGCTCAATACTTTCAGCAAGTGTATTTGGGGGCTGGGGCCTGCTGCGTGCTGGGCCTGGATTGGACAAAAACGCAGAAACAGGCCTGGTGCTCTGGTGCTTGCTTTTGACCAGGCCACTGCCTTTCCCCTGCCTCCGGGAGGTCTGTTTAGGTAAGAAGAGTTTGCCTGGTTTTTCTTTCAAAGGAACTGGGGGGCCTTTGGACCAATAATTAATTCTGCAATGTCTTTAGAGGACAGAATTCTTCACCCAGAGCCCGAGTGGAATTCTGTAATCTTCACCCTGGGGCCATTCAGTCAGTTGCTGGCTGCTCACAAAAATAGCTACTAGTTTCCACTGAAAATATCTGTAGTCATTTTAAACAAAGGGCACAGGAGGAAATAATAGGTTTGTATCTCATTTCTCCATCAAGCATTTCCCTGCCCCATGTACTAATCCCCACAGGTATTTGCCACGAAAAAATATTTAATTTTAAGCTCCGTATGCCAACTCCCAAGTGTTATTTCGCATTGTCCAGCCAAACATTCTGTGTTTGCCTTGGTATTAGGTTGAGCAATTCAGAGACTGGTGGGTACAAATCAGATTTTTGTCTAGAATGTGTGTGTGTGACTTTTGAGAATGTTACAAGGCAACGTGGGAAGATCTTGAAATGTTGAGTCAGGTCTTCTTTCAATGAAAAGAGGTGTATATAAAACACACCCTGATGACGAGCTGCAATTCACAGTGCATTACTTTCCGGAAAAGACTTCAAGCTGGCTGCCCTGCAGGTCAGAGTCAATAAAGACGGAGTTACTAACAATAGCCTTTCTCTCTCCCTGAAGCCTTGGACTTAACCCTAACTTCATCAGACAAGAGGGGAGAATAAAGCGAACAAAAGGAGTCTTGGAGGTTGACTTGGGCCTAATGCTCAGAGGCCGTAAAAGCTGCCAGAGAGCGTGATTGATTGGCTCTCACGCCTTAGTCCCCAGTGCAGAGCACTAATGTTCCAGCCTCTTCTGAGAGGGCTGATGTGCCACCTGGGGTCAGGACAGATCGGCCCGGGGGCTAATGTTTCAGAGGAGGCCAAAGTGCAGTCAATAATTTATACGGAAATTTGTGCTTAGAGTCGCAAGGAAAGCAAGTTTTGACTCCAATTCCAGTCTGTCCACAAAAGAAGTCTGGGTCAAACTTTAGATCATCCGCTGACATCATTGTGTTAATAGCACTTAAGACAAACTTTAATTGAAGAAGAGAATTAAAATCATTCTGGAATATTTGTTTAATAGTTATGTGGAAACAAATTTCAAGGGTTTCAGAATTGATAGGTGAAATGGGGAAAGGAAAACAGCGATTTTGAATTTATTTTAAAAAAACAAAAGCAAATCGCCCCTAGAATGTAAGAACCAGATCAGGTTAAATCATAGTGACTTTGGAAACTAGTAAGTGTCTGTGGGGAGAATCGGCTTACATGCTCTGAAAGTGAGCTCACAGCACTGACAACATGGAGAGAAATGTTAGGTAATATCAAGGACTAGGGGAGATACACGTATCAGAGAAGAATTAGGTTGCACTTAGCCACCTTGAATACTTCTTCATCAGGTCGGCAGAGAAATGTAACCAAAAGTCAGCTTAGGTGGCTGTGTGTGGCTGTATGTGGGAGTGTGTGCATAGAACATCCCTGTGTCTACATAAACACATGCATTTATACACTCAGCATCCAGAAATAGAGCGAAGTAGTGACACCCAGCGAGGCTGGTCAATCAATAACCAGCTAAGTTTTGTTCTGCTCTGGCAAAACGAGGCCTTGCTCCAGTAAGTGCTAACAAAGGCCTTTTTCCCTCTGCTCTGCTGAGAGCACTATTAGTCAGGCTTCATTAGGCTTGTTTACAGAAAAGAGCTGGTCTCTAAGCACGTTATTGAAATACTTGTAACTCTGTTGGGCTTTTTTCTTCCCTGAAAGATAAGAACTTTGGAATGTGGGGTGGGGGAGGGTGGGAAGGCAGCCTCTGACCATTATCAAGAAAACTGGCCTGGTGAGATGGGAATTGCGAAGATGAGTTTGCCTTTAACCTCGTCTGCGTCCCCAGAGCCTTGCTGCGGGGTCTCGTTGCTGCCGCCCAGGTGCTGGGGACCTTTCACGCCGCCCTCGGTAATTCAGACAGATGTCAGGCGTTCAGGTCGTTTTGCTGTTCCTGGGAACTTGACTTGAGGGTTTCCTTACTCCAGGTCCCAGGGAGGAGGCGTCAGTGGTTTGGAACTGCATTTCTCAGTCAGCTTTGTTACTGAGTGGTGGCAGGAGGAAATGTTTGCTTTAAATAGTGGGTACAATTGGAAGGATAACTATATTGGTTGAAGTTGGTGTTGGGTGTAGAAATAATAAAAGTCCTTAATGTTGGAATTTATAACCCTTAAGATTCTAAAAGGTACATAGACCCAGACAACAGCATGATGGTTACCAGAGGAAAGGGGTTGGAGGGTGATTAAGGGTAAAGGGGGCCAAATATATGGTGACGATGATTTGACTTTGGGTGGTGGACACACAATGCAGTTGTACAGATCATGTATCATAGAAATGTACACTTGAAACCTTATAACTTATTAACAAAAGTCACCCCAGTAAATTTAATTTAAAAAAGTTCTAAAAGATAGATATGCCAGGTGCGCAGTTAGCCTGGTCATCAGGAATACAGGACAGTTAGTGTAGGTGCCTCTATCTAGAAGGAATGCAGGGGGCTTGCTGCTGGCTGTATTCCAGACTGGGGAATTCTTGGTATTTTGGCACCTTCCATTCCTCAGCTTGTGACCTGGTTTATGGGGGAGTTTCAAAGGTGAGCAAGCCCAAGTCCACTTGCTGAGTGGCCCTTTTGCGCCAGGGCCCATGTTAACTGATTTGATATTGATATTGTCCCTATTTCACAGACGAGGAAACGAGAGGGGGGTGCGGGGCTCAGCGTTTTAGAAGCAGCTTTGAGGTCTTTGGGCCAGGAGAGTGAGCTCCAGAGCCCTCTCTCAGGCACTCAGGGGGCTCCATTTGATCACCAATCACTTTTATTCTTTCTTCCTCCCTAGTCCTCAAAGCAAAATTGACTGCAGACTGAGTTTGATTAGAGGTAATTCCTTTAGCTTTCTTTATTCCCTTCGGAACCAGAGCCATAATTATGTGGCTTCACTACCTGAGTGTGTGAACTACCTCCCATGCTGCGGGGCAAGGCCACCTCCAGGTGAGAGCAGGGAGGTTTACCAGGGACAGGAACCTCACTCACCCCATTGCCTTTTATTGTAAGGGTACTGGCTCTGGTTTCTCTGACATCCGCCTTCCTTCTTAGATTTGCAGAGATGGTGATTTTTACGTGGCACACAAAATGTACCCCTTTGTGGGGCATGTACATGCAGAGCCTTCCTATTCTCTCTCTCTCTCTCTCTCTCTCTCTCTCTCTCTCTCTCACACACACACACACACACACACACACACACACACAGTTGAGAGAGGCAGTTCCGTGTTTTTCAGCCGCTGTGGTAAATTGCTACTTTACAATTTCAGCAAGTGGAATAATAGCAGAGTGATCATCTCCAGTGAATGCTGTTGGCCTTTGTAAAGAATGGCTTGTTTCAGAGGTTCTGTGATTTCCAGGGCACAGCTGGTGGCCAGGAGAGCTGTAGGAATGCCTGCTCTCCTGGGCCCGGTAGAGCTAGAGATGAAAGGGGCCCAGAGCTGGCACAAAAGCAAATAAGCACTCTGACTTTAAATAAAGCATCGTAATTTATATGAACCAGGTTCTTCAGGCCCAGGGAGATGCATCGGTAGCAGCTTTTTGATGTGAGTGTAATTGTCAATTGGTTCCCACTGTCCCCTGTACCTCAAGGTCTGGGGATGATGAGAAATTACTTTAAAACACAGTCCTGAAATCTCGAGTGATATTTCACATGTTTTGACAAGCAATTCGCTGGCACTGAAACCTGAAACTCTGCTAACCTGCCACCTAGATGGATCTACAGTAGGTTTGTGGAGAGGACTAGGTGATGGAGGACGAGGGAGGGCTGAAACCTCCACGTTCCCTTTTCCGAGCCTCCCTCCCTTCCCTGAAGTAGATGAGGTTTTTCATTCTTACATTTTAGTTCCTCTGCATCTTTCATTTTCATTCATCTCAATAATTACTTTGCCTTCCTGCCTGCTCCTCCCTCCCTCGCTCCTGCCATAGGGGAAGCCTTGGGCGAGGACAGATTGCTGCCTGCACAGGGAGGTGGGGAGGTGGGGAGGTGGCGGGTAGCTGTTAAGTGACTTTACAAATGCACAGTATCTTACACCCTTCTTCCGCCCTCCACCCCTAGAGTACTCCCTTTTAGGAGAAGTGGCAAAGGTGAGGAGATTTTGCCTTAAGGATCATTATTTTTCCCCTGGGTTTGCTCTTTTCTTTATCCATTTTTCAGGTTGAAAGTCTCGGCATTGTAGATCCTGGCTATAGAGGTTGTTAGATCCTGTAAATAATATTAAGTGCAGGAAATGACAGGGTCGATGATGTGAAAGGCCTGCATTCTTTCAATTGCTTATCTTCATGGCCTGCGAGTCTGGAAGTGCTTCCCTCTCCTTCTGGGGGATCTTGGCTGTGTGCTTCGTGCCAGGACCTCGTGTACATGGGTGTCTCCTAAAAGAACATTCTTAAAGGAACGGCATGTTAGGAGCAATAACCATGTCATTATCATGGCTCCACAGTGGTCCTAGTTGAGTGAATACTTACCAATTGCCTCTTCCAAGGTATGTTTATTGATTTTGGAGAGAGAGGAAGGGGAAGAGAGAGAGAGAGACACAGCAATTGATCACTTTCCATATATGTCCTGACCCAGGACGAACCCACAACCTTTTTGGTATAGGGTGCGATGCTCCAACCAACTAAGCCACCTGGCCAGGGCCCTTTCCCAAACTTTTGAATGCTTTTATTTAAAGGAAGAAAAAATAGCTTCCTGGTGAGCTAGTAATTAATAAAGCTTGTGAGACTGGATTGTGGGAGGTGAGTCAGTTCTGTTATACTTGGCATTGAACTCTGGTCTACCTGTGAAGAAAGGGAGGAGGAGAATGAGAAATCATTCCGATACTCTTATGTGTCTAAAAGGAGGAGAAGACATGAGGAAACTGTTGGCCCTAGAAATCAATCATCTAAACCAGGGATGGGCAAACTTTTTGACTCGAGGGCCACAATGGGTTCGTAAACTGGACCAGAGGGCCGGAACAAAAGCATGGATGGAGTGTTTGTGTCAACTAATAAAAATTCAAAGTAAACATCATTACATAAAAGGGTACGGTCTTTTTTTCTCAATAGTTTTATTCATTTCAAACGGGCCGGATCTGGCTTGCGGGCCGTAGTTTGCTCACGGCTGAAACTCATCATCTTTCAGGTAAACCAATGTGTGCCTGCAAAGGAACTAGAGAAAATTCAGGTTTAAGACTCTGCATGAGAGGTCAGAGTGGTGCTGTTGCTTGTCTTTGTGCCACCAAGCTTCAAGGAAAGTTTAATCAACAAGAAATGAAACCTCTTTATACAAATGTATACCTACACATACTCCAGACATATACATGTTCAGTTCATGTATTTGAATTGCTCCAGACGTTTGTCTCAGAAGACTGTATTTTTTTCTGCCCTACCCCTTTCCCTTCTGCCTCCTTCCCCTCTTCCACCTTTTATCATTCACTTGAGCATAGCACCTCATCCTGCTAGGTGATGGAGGACGAGGGAGGGCTGAAACCTCCACGTTCCCTTTTCCGAGCCTCCCTCCCTTCCCTGAAGTAGATGAGGTTTTTCATTCTTACATTTTAGTTCCTCTGCATCTTTCATTTTCATTCATCTCAATAATTACTTTGCCTTCCTGCCTGCTCCTCCCTCCCTCGCTCCTGCCATAGGGGCAGCCTTGGGCGAGGACAGATTGCTGCCTGCTCAGGGAGGTGGGGAGGTGGCAGGTAGCGGTTGAGCATTGATGGACCACAGCTTGGAAAGCATCCCCTTGGAGGTGCAGGAGGTGGCTTTGATGCGGCCGGCGGAGTGTCTCTGACCTGCTGCCCTGGTTGAAGCAAGCTCAGCAGGCTTGTCTTCTTCCCGCCACCCACCCTCCCAACACCATCACCTAAACCTGTCTTCCTGCCTGTCCCCAAATGGAGACTGGGTACCTTAGCAGAAACTATTAGAGGAACTGCCTAAGCACTGAGGGCTACGGATTGGGGTATGAATGGTTACAATATATATAATTTCAACACTAGCCTCAAGCCATCAAGGATAATATTGCTTTAGGATATATATATATATATAACTTAAAAGCACATGTTTTTTGTTACTGATCATGTTTAAAATTACTTTCTAAAGATCTATATGATTTTTTTCATTATTCTCTTTGTTCCCCAAACTGCCTATATTGATATCTGTGGCATCTTGTAACTATGGAACTTGCTAAAACATATGAGTATGTAAAAGAAAGAAAGCAGTTCTTTCTACAGTAAGCATTGAGCTCTAATGATGTGTTTTGATTTGATTTTTTGGAAGTTATATCTTAGGCTATCGAAGTTGTTATTTATGTTCAAACTTATATAATACTTGGTCTGTGAAAATATTATCACCATCTGCATATGTATGTATGGGACAGCATTTTGGTGTTCCCGGAGGTGCTGTAAAAAGCCTGATTTCTGCTCCCTCCTCTTACCCACAAGACTGCTTGTATTTTCTAGAAGTGGGAAAGGATAATGTTACTAAGGAAGCAAGAAAAGAAAGGCAGCAAGAGCTTCTTTTAGCTGACCAGTCAACTGGGTATTGACCACCTGTCTTCCCGGGAAAGAAATAGATGGCAGTGAATAAGCGAGAGTCTAGTTTTCCAAGAAGCTCAATGATTTTTCCAAATCAATACAGCTCATCAGGCCTCAGAACAAAGGCTGCAGGGAAGGTGACAGTGATGGAAGTGGCTGTGTGTTCTTTTCTGTATTAAACCATAAGACCCATGGGGAAACAAGGGTTCTTTAGCCATGTTTTTTCTTTCTTTTTTTTCTTTTAAGGCTTATTCACTGTATTTAGGGGCAGGGGGGGGAGGGGGTCCTTTCAGATTTTTTTATAAAAGATTTCCATAGATGCTATCTGATGATCAGATTTACTTTTGAAAGGGAAAAGCACATCAAGTAGGAATGAATACCATCTTTTAACATGTAGATTAGAACAGCATTTTGCCATTGCTTTTTGGTATTTGTCTAGTATACTTACTTGGGTTAAGACTTTATTATTATTTTTTCCTTGTTATTTATGGATAGGGTTTAGGGGAACCAAAAAGAAACGTCTGGGTGCCCAGATTAACCTCTGGCAAATAAAGAATCATAACTGTCCTCCCATAAACGAACCTTGTTCCGAATGTCCTGAAAAATAACGCCAAACCTTAATAGGAATGCTGAACTGTCATCTGAGAGGTTATAATTAACGCAGATAGAGTGGTGCCAACATATTCCAGCCACCGACAGAGAATGTCTATCCAAACCAGCAATTTTTAGCCCTTCAGTCCTTTAATCTTTAAGCTCACTGTGCTTTCATAAAGTAGTACATTAACACCAGAGCAGTGTGTCTCTGGGGTTAATGGCTGGGGTGGCGGCACACTAGGGCATAAAGTGTTTCATTACACTTCCCTTTGTTAGTGCTGCCCTATCTCCCAAGCTCCATTGCCATACACTGTTTGTTCAGATAAAGCCCAATGTTCAGGGTGACTAATCGCAGCACTGTGTTCCAGATGGTTTGATTACAGGATGTGGTTAAAGTGACTCTTCAAACATTCAGCCCAGCAGTAGGGCTCTTAAAAAAAAAAAAAATACAGCGTTTTCTGGTCATGTGACAACACTTTCTTGTCCTAATGTTCCATATATACTTGGCATGGGCACTAGGAAAGTCCCTGTGCTTTTTGGCTGTCCGGAATTTCATTGGCAACCTTAGTTGTAAATTTAAAATTTCCCCAAATAATTATAAACTCAGCATTGTCCTTTGAAGAAAGACCGACCTGAAGGTTGGAAACTCTGAAGCCAGAAAAATGAACAAGAGCGCTACACAAGCCCCGGACGTTTTAAAAGGACCTGTATTGAATACAACAGAACCATGAGAACAAGCCATTGGGGGGAGTCCAGTACAAAGGAGTGGTGATAAATCATACCTCGCACAATAGTCGCATTGTATAAAAATATAGGGTAACACAATATCTGAAATATATGAACTTTATCTTGTACTCATGAAACCAGCGTATTGTGGCATTTTAATTGTCACTAATGTTCCTACTGGAAAAATATATAAAAGGAAAGAAATGTGTAAAGTTTTAAAAAAGGGGTGTGTGCCGTAAGTGGGTTCTGTTTCATTGTTATTAGAATGGGGTTTCTGTTTTCTGCATGCGTGCACACCAAGTCCATCCAGATGTGCTAGTCTGCATCAGAGTTCAAAAAAAGCTGTCTGATTCCAGATTCGGCCATGCAGTGCTGGCAGAGAACTTCTTTCACAGGGATGAGGCACTTGAAAGACTGCAATGGTCTTTAAACTGTAATACAAACAGCTATGCTGATCCACTGGGAAATCAGCCATTTGCCCAGTTCTTGAAGAAACATCTTCACAAATACCAGAAACAGTAATTCATAAACCATATTTATAACATCTTTGGAGCCAAATCTCTCCGCAGAGAATTCCTATCATCCATAAGCCAGTGGAAGATTATGCTTATTGAAAAAGTATGGGAACAGTGAAAAGAAGTGACTAAAATTCAAATCTAGATTCTCTTCCATCACCACCTGGTAGTTCCTAGGTGCTGAATGAACTCTCTCTGGGTGCTGGGCACTGTGCTCCCAGGTTGCTGGGAGGAGAGACTTCTCTTGTTTCCAGGGAGTTGTTGTCTAGTTGTCAGAGACAGGCATACTGTGTGTAAGTGTTCAAGGGACCTGTACTAGGTTAAGACAGATAGTCTCAATATTGTTTAAATACAGCAGGAGTTTATTTGCTGCTCACCTCGTGGACTAAATTGATATTCCTGTCTGGTTATCCCCAGATGAAAGAGAGCCTGCCATCTTCTGTGGCCTTCAAGGTTGCCGTAGTCTCTATCCCAGTCAGCCAGAAAGGGGAAGATTCTTATGTGCCAGATTCTTATGGGCCTGGCCTGGTAGTGACACATGTAGTTGACTCACTTTCCTTTTTTAGAACTGAGGCACAGCATCACATCTAACTGGCAGGGAGGCTGAGAAGTGGCTGGCTGAGAGGAAACATGGATTCTGTTAAGCGTTCATTGGTGAGGGGACTGTATGGAGTGAGTGAGGACCCAGGAAGGAGCGGCTTTCTGTGTGTGTGTGTGTGTGTGTGTGTGTGTGTGTGTGTGTGTGTGTTGTGTTATGGTCTGTGTGTGACCAGAGAGGATTTAGAAGAGATAACATTTGACTTTGTCTCCATTTGGTCCTAATTCATGGGAACCTTCACTTTCCTTGGGGATTTGGACTAGAACAGCTTTAAAGTTTTTTTTTCATGGGAATTAAAAGTGATGTGCAGAATGGTTAAGGAAACTTGTTTAGGCTGGAGGAGAAAATTTGAACTGGAGATGACGAGAATGTCAACATGGTCATTGTCCTTGCCTAGGTGAACTAGATGAGGGGTGGACTGTCTCTCCAGGGTATCAGAAGGCACAGAGAGGACCACGGTGTTCAGACAGGTTTTAGTTTAGAACCAGGAACAACTTTTAAACAAGAGAGCTGGAGGATAAGAGGGCAGTCGTGGGTGCTGTGAGTGATGGAGAAAAGGGGACGTACACCTACAAGTATTGGCTTTCTCATCTCATAGCCAGTGCATCCTTGGGAGTTTGGCCTACCACAGTCCTCTCAGCCTTTAGTACCTGTGACCTTTAGGTTTCTACACTTATTAACTTTCCCTTCCATGTTACTAATTCAGATTCCTAGAGTAAGTCCCTGTTTGGTTTCACCGCTTCAGGCACTCATCACTGGAACAGTCAAGTGAGGCCAAGTTTGGGATTACTGGTCTAGGAGCCTAGTCCCCTAAGATTACCGTCTGAGCAGGGACTGTGGGCAGGACACGCGTTGTGAAAGTCACATCCAGGATCTAGTTTACTGTGATGGATGAAGGGCCCTACTCACTAAGTATGGGTAATATGCAAACTATACGTCCACTTCTGGATTATAGGGTATCCCTGTGTTGGTTCTGTTCTAAGTCTTTGGATGGAGTTCTAGCCAAAATGTGATTTGATTCCACGGCACCAGATAAGTACCTAGTGTATGCCCTGTAGATGCACAATAAATGCTTAATGGGCCTGACCATCTCTCTGGGACCACTTAACTGCTAAGTATTGACATGAGGAAATAACAGAACAGTGTGACTATGAAATCTTCTGAGAGCTCAGGGCTCTTTGACTTACAGAGGGAAGGGGCTCAGGTTATCGAACACCGACCACATTATTAAGTGTCCTGTAAGTAATATGCTTTATGGGGGCAGCAGCTTAGATTCTGTATCAGTATCTAACACAAAGCCTTAATACAAAGAAGAAAACCCTGTGTGGCGAGCACACTCAAACATCCATTGCTCTCTTCTTATTTCATTGGTAATAATCATCAGATAGTTTTCAAATATGAAATGTTACAGGGCAGGCATTATTAGAATTTTGAGAAAGAACATGCCCAGTCCATGGGTGGAAAGGGAGGATGACAAACCTGGCGGGATACTTGAGAATACAAAGATGAAAAGGACTTGCAGAGATTGTCCCTGGAGACTAGGTCATAGGCTAGGGTTTGAAAGAATAAATATGCATTAAAAGAAATATTAAATCGTTTTTAGAATAAATCCATATTTATTTCCAATTTACATAGAAATTAGGCCAGAAACATAACTATGCACAGATTTATAAAAAAAATTCAGATTTGTACATTTAAAGGACTAATTTTCATTTGGAGCATTTATTCCTTCAAAAAAAGTGGAGTCGGCTTTAGGTGACCATGGGCTACAAAATGTTCAAGATGTCGAGACTTCAGCAAAACGACAAGCCATGTACAGCGTTTAGAGCTGAAACACCCTCTGTACTTGCCTCTCACAATAGGATGTTGTCTAAACAGAGACTTCCTTACAAAGAAACAATACACTTTGTAGTTTATGAGAAGGGTTCCTTGAGCCTTCATTCCAGCCTGCAGCAGCAGATCTGGCTGTGCAAACATGCGTGTGCTCTAGTCGCACGGGAATTCCGGCAGATAGAAAATACTTGGTGGCATTGTGAAGTGGCTTGTACATATAAAGAAAAATAGACACAAGCACACGTATTTAATTAGCTCTGCGTGATGGAGACTGTTCAAAATCTCCCCAGGAATAGAGCGTTTTAAATAAGGAGGGTAGAAAAATAAAGCTGACCTATTAAGGCCCTTTGAAGTTGAAAAAAGACTGTAAAGATTTTTTTTTTTTTCTCTCCACCGACTGCTAATAATACTATTAGTTGTACTTAGATAAGAGGTCTGCTTGTGTGGCTCCTAGAAATGGTATCCAGCGGTGTGAATAGTTGTACAGTGTGGAAACTGCAACTGAGATTGTCTTTGTGACAGCTTTAAATGGTAGACCCGGATACTCAGGATTTGCTTGTTTGGGATCCCTGCCTTCTCACTGGCCCTCCGTTTTCCTTTGTCCTTTTTGGAGACCAGGAATTCGGTTCTGCGGGTTTGGAGCGGGCTGGTGGGCTGCACGGAGCCGCGCAGGCAGCGTGGGTCGCGGTGGTAAACCAGCACCGTAACACAGACCAGCTTTCATCACACAGAGCGGCCTGCGGTGATCGACAGAGCAGGGTCTGGGGGGCAGCACTCGGCCCCGGGAACCCTGGCTGGGCGCACACGTCCCTGCCTGGCCGGCCAGCCGCCCCCGGGCCGCAGCCCTCACCCGGCTCCCCGCCC
>NW_006291231.1:3739611-3743297 GCF_000327345.1 Myotis davidii
CGCGCCTGCTGCCTCCCTGTTCCCTGTGGCTCTGGGCCCAGCCAATCAGACGCGAGCGTTCCCAGCAGGCACCGGCCAATCCGAGGCCAGTATTTGCTGGAACCGCGAAACCCTTAGGGGAAAAGCAATAACAAAAGCCTTTCACTGCTGACAAATGTTAAGTGTCTGTGCAGACTTTTCCTGTTTTTAATTTTATTACTGCAAGAATGGAGGGTTTGTTGTTTCTTTCATGTTTCCTTTCAAGCAATTTTAATTATACATTTGTGCTACATCAGGGACTCTGGAACGCAGTGATTCAGCCCATTGCATCTAAAGCTGAAATGCAGTAACCTTCTGGCAATACAGATATATTCCTGTTCTGTAAACATAGCTGACATGCTAAAGAATTTTAAGCAGCTGTAAAGGTCTTTGACACCACACACAGTGCCCCAGAGAGCACATGATGTGAAAACCAGCTCTGTCTTCCCCTTGGCCTGCTCTTCCACCCACTCCCTTTTCCTGAAGGGATGTGCTCATAAAGAATCCTTTCCTCCAATTGTTGTCTTGTGCAAATTTTGACCAAATGCCTAATTACCATTGATTCCCATCCCAATGTGAATATTATACTCAATGGTGTGTTTTTTTAAACCATTCCTGAGGGGCTTAGAATGGAATCAACTGTCATGTGAGGAAATGCTTGCTTTGCCTCATGCTAGCTTTTCCCTCCCCTGCTAGACTATTGCTACAGCGAGTAAATTCAGCTGTCACCTAAGTAATAGCAACACAGACCATATGGGAAACAGTTTTTGAATCTCTTTTTGAGGCTTCTGAAAGGAATCCTTCCTTTCCCCTATTTGAGTCCCAGCCATTCAAATATTTTACCTGGTGTTAAAATGCTCCTGAGGAAATGAGTCTTACCTTGTGAGCAGTGGTTCTCAACCTTCCTAATGCCGTGACCTTTCAATACAGTTCCTCATGTTGTGTGACCCCCAACCATACAATTATTTTGCTACTTCATAACTGTAATTTTGCTACTGTTATGATCGTAATGCAAATATCTGATATGCAGGATGTATTTTCATTGTTACAAATTGAACATAATTAAAGCATAGTGATTAATCACAAAAACAATATATAATTATATATGTTTTTTCCAATGGTCTTAGTGAAAGGGGTCGCGACCCACAGGTTGAGAACCACTGCTTGTGAGGTATTCCTTACCCATAAAGGAGTTCAATACAGGTTTTTTGTAAAATTCAAAATGGCAGTGAACAAGGGAGTAAACCAGCTAGAACTAGACTTTGAGTAATGTCCCTTTGTTTTTCTAAGAAAGCGGGGTGGGGGGGCAGGGGAAGGGCGGAGAGGGGGTAGGTACAGAAAAGAAAACAAAGGCTCGCTCAAATATTTTATTTCTTTACCCTAATATTTTATGTATGCCTCAACATCTAGGTCCTTGTAATGTATGCTTCAAAGGAGTGATTTTTAAAAAATGTCTCTTGTCCTCTAGTGAAATGAAGAGGATGTTATATTTTGTTTCCCTGTGACATTCGGTATACTAAGTGCACTTAAGTTTCGTGATTCACAGATGCAGTGCTAAATTAAATCGTCTGTCTGCAAAGCAGTTGGGAAAAGCAAAATGGTTTGCAGGAAACAAGTGTGCTGGTTTGAGGGTTTTTTCTAATCTTCTGTGGCAAATGCTTACTAGAGTTGATTCTAAAGATAAGCCCAAGAGCAAACCTATTGTGCACATTTATTTTCTTAAGAGGCCTATTTTAGGAGCCTTTAATATGAAACAAGACCAAACAGTGAAACAGATACTGTACCAAGGCTGATTCTTGTCTCACAAAGCCAGAGAGGGGAAGAATTAGGAACGATAAATCATCTGATTGTCTGTTATCTGGACTCCATGCCCCCTGCTTCCCTGCTGTATACCTGTATTTGTGCACCCACATAATGTTTTTTCAGTAAAAATCGCCATTATTTTATATTGTTGAATTAGAAACAAAACCGATTTCTTTTGGTCACCTTCTGGTTTAAGCATTGATGACTGGCATTTAGTTTTTGTTGGCTGCCTGCCAAATGAAAGCAATTATGTGTAATAATAGAAAAATTAAGAGGTGAGTGTTGCTGTTTTACAGCAGGACATGGCAAAGACCATTTCCTTCTGTCAGCAGTATCTTGATTACACTCTCACACACAGCCTTACCCTTTTGTACTGCATGCGCATGAGTACACACACACACACACACACACACACACACACAATTTCCTGTGGGTTTTCATTTGGGGTCACTGAAACCAAAAAGAGGAAGAATGCAAACCACAGCTTTTGAAAGCAAATGAGAATAGAACTTTGCTGGTAAAGCAGTAGCAGTAATAATAATAATAATAAACGAACTGTAACTAGAGTCATCTGTGCTAACCGGGGTCCTCCTCCGTTCCCCACTCCGCAGGTGTCCTCGTGGTCAATGTCACGTGGAGGAACAAAACCTACGTAGGGACCCTCCTGGACTGCACCAAGCACGACTGGGCCCCTCCCAGGTATGCACAGAGCCGTTCGTTTCAGGCTCTGTTTTCTCTCCTCTTTCCTCTCCTTCCCCCGTCCTCTCTTTGCAAGGAAACGAGAGAGAGAGAGATGAATAATACATAAAAGTCTGCCTGTAATTGAAACCAAGCAGAAGGGAAATGAGCAATTCAGGATTGAACACAGTAAAATGCAGATGCTGGATTTCTTTTCTGCCAGGAGATTGCTACTCCCTGCCCCTACTCTCTTCTTTGTTTTCTTCTTTTCTCAAAATGGGAATTTGAACTGGATTTGAAGCTGGCTACCTGAGCCATTTTTCTTTGGTTTTCTGAAGAAGAATCTAAGCCATTGGTAGCCTGCTCTTTGGCAGGTGTTGAAATTGTCAGTGAGAGAATAGGGTGTCTTTTCCTTATCTGGGCCCAGCCCTAAAGCTGCTGGGGTGTTGGCTGCTCTTTGCTGCCTCGTGTACCTTGTGATCTCACCTGGCTCTTTGGGGCTGCTCATTGTGACATCTGTTCCTTGCTTTCCTAGGTTCTGTGAGTCACCCACCAGCGACCTGGAGATGAGAGGGGGCCGGGGCCGAGGGAAGAGAGCGAGGTCGGCCGCAGCCGCCCCGGGCTCAGAAGCCAGCTTCACAGAGTCCAGAGGGCTGCAGAGCAAGAACAGAGGGGGCGCCAATGGGAAAGGGAGGCGGGGCAGCCTCAATACCAGTGGGCGGAGGACACCCCCAAATTGTGCCGCTGAGGACATCAAAGCCAGCCCCTCCTCCAGCAACAAAAGGAAAAACAAGCCTCCGATGGAGCTGGACCTGAACTCCAGCTCCGAGGACAGCAAGCCTGGGAAGCGTGTCCGCACCAATTCTAGAAGCACTCCGACCACCCCTCAAGGGAAGCCAGAGACTACTTTTTTGGACCAAGGCTGCTCCTCGCCAGTGTTAATCGATTGTCCTCACCCAAACTGCAACAAAAAGTACAAGCACATCAACGGCCTGAGGTACCACCAGGCTCATGCGCACTTAGACCCAGAGAACAAGCTGGAGTTTGAGCCTGACAGTGAGGACAAGATCTCGGACTGCGAGGAGGCCATGAGTAACGTGGCCCTCGAGTGCAGTGAGCCAAGCACAAGCGTATCAGCTTATGACCAGGTGAAGGCGCCCGCGTCCCCTGGCTCGGGGAACCCCCCT
>NW_006291231.1:3743374-3746012 GCF_000327345.1 Myotis davidii
GCAATGGCCCAGGCTCTGTTATCGGATCTAAAGCTGGGAAGAATTCCGGCAAAAAGAAGGGCCTTAACAATGAACTGAACAGCCTCCCGGTCATCTCCAACATGACGGCCACTTTGGACAGTTGTTCGGCGGATGGCAGTTTGGCCGCCGAAATGCCCAAACTGGAAGCTGAAGGATTAATTGACAAGAAAAATTTGGGAGATAAAGAAAAGGGCAAAAAAGCCAACAATTGCAAAATGGACAAAAACCTCTCCAAACTGAAAACTGCCCGGCCCATTGCCCCGGCCCCGGCCCCAACCCCCCCGCAACTGATCGCCATCCCCACGGCGGCCTTTACCAACACCACCACGGGGACGATCCCCGGACTGCCCTCCCTCACCACCACCGTTGTGCAGGCCACACCAAAGAGTCCTCCGTTAAAACCCATTCAGCCAAAGCCCACCATTATGGGGGAGCCCATCACCGTGAACCCAGCTCTTGTGTCGCTCAAAGACAAAAAGAAAAAGGAGAAGCGAAAGCTCAAGGACAAAGAAGGGAAGGAGACGGGAAGCCCGAAAATGGATGCAAAGCTGGGTAAACTGGAGGACGCCAAGGGGGGCGGGAAAGATTTGTCTGGGCATTTTTTAAAGGACCACCTCAACAAGAATGAAGTGCTGGCCAATGGATTGTCAGAATCTCAAGAGAGCCGCATGGCCAGCATCAAAGCTGAGGCTGACAAGGTGTACACATTCACAGACAACGCTCCCAGCCCTTCCATCGGGAGCGCCTCAAGGATGGACTGCAACACCTTGGTGAACGGGCAGGCGCCCATGGCCCCGCTGCACGTGCTCACACAGAACGGGGCAGAGAGCTCTGCGGCCAAGACCAGCAGCCCCGCCTACTCGGACATCTCTGATGCTGCCGATGACGGCGGTTCGGACAGCAGGTCGGAGGGCATGAGGTCAAAAGCCAGCTCCCCGTCAGATATCATTGCCAGTAAGGACGGTGTTGGAAAAGGGCATTCTTCAACCACAGCACCGTCCTCTCAAATGAAAGAGTCCCATTCTCCCTATTACCATGGCTACGATCCTTACTATTCTCCAAGTTACTTGCACCCTGGGCAGGTCGGCGTCCCTGCAGCTGGGAATGGTGGGAGCACACAGGGCATGAAGATCAAGAAGGAGTCTGAAGAAGAGGCCGAAAAGAAAGACAAGGCAGAACAGCTAGATGCCAAGAGAGTGGACCATCCCTCAGCACCCCTACAGCCTCAACACCAGTCGGTTATTACCCAGAGGCACCCTGCCCTGGCCCAGTCCCTTTATTATGGCCAGTATGCCTATGGGCTCTATATGGACCAGAAGTCTCTCATGGCCACCAGCCCTGCCTACAGACAGCAGTATGAGAAATACTATGAGGACCAGAGGCTGGCAGAGCAGAAAATGGCCCAGACTGGGAGAGGAGACTGTGAACGGAAAAATGAGCTCCCCTTGAAAGAGCTGGGCAAGGAGGACAGTAAACAGAAAAACATGCCATCGGCCACAATCTCAAAAGCTCCCCCTACTCCGGAGCCTAGCAAAAACCATTCTAAACTAGGGCCGTCAGTGCCTAATAAAACTGAGGAGACAGGTAAATCGCAGCTTCTCTCCAATCACCAGCAGCAGCTTCAGGCCGACAGCTTCAAAGCTAAGCAGATGGAAAACCACCAGCTTATTAAGGAGGCTGTAGAAATGAAATCTGTCATGGACTCTATGAAGCAGACAGGTGTAGACCCAACCTCCAGATTTAAACAAGTAAGATTGTGGAGCATGGCCCCCGCAGGGAGAGAGCAGGCTGAGACTTGCACACACATGTCTGGGCTTGGTGGCTAGGACTTCTTGACAGGAAATAAACCAGAGGGTTCATTAGGGTTGATTCCTCTTCTTTTGAAACATATCTTAAAAGACTGCCTCAGGAGTTACTGTGTACCTCTGAAATGTACATCATTCACAGTTTCCCACAGCAAACTGTGGGCATGTGCTTTCCATGGTCCGTGATGCCGTTGACTAACTGAATCTGACGTGGTCCCTTGATTTCTTATCGAGTCCAAAGTGAGGGAATTCTGCTGCAAAGCCATTGAGTTTCCTTCTGACTTAACACTGAGATTGAGAGTCTGACCTCTAAAATACTTGTTTTTCTACATTCCAAATTTCTGTTGGCATCTTTTAGGAATGTTAAAACTGGGTTCCAAAATTCACATTTCCCACTCAACATTTTAGTGGAACTTGGGACCCAGATGTCTTTCATACGGCACCTAGGATGCCTGGATGTCGGTTTTGCACCTGTGTTAAGTGCCCCAACGTGGAGCTCGGTGCTGGTCACCTGTGAAGAGAGAGAGGACGTCTGGGTAGATGTGCCTCGAGCAGTCATCCCAGAGCCCTGCAGCCTGAGGTTACATATGCAAACACCTGGAAGTCGGTCCCATGAAAGCACACATGTGCTAGCACTTTTTGTCATGGTTCAGACATCCTGACTGCCTTCAGTTCCCTGAGTGTCCATTCTGGAAATTTCCAGCATTCCCCACCCCCACCGCTCCCATTCTTAGATGTCCTTGGTGAATCAGAGCAACAAAATTCTTTCTTCACGTTCATTTCTCTTTCTGAAAACAAACAAACAAATAAAC
>NW_006291231.1:3746214-3760889 GCF_000327345.1 Myotis davidii
AAGGCTGTGGCTTCCCAGGGCTGTTAGAACGGTGCGATTTGTAGAATGGGGTTATAAATGGCTTTGTTTTCTAATAGAAAATCCATAATGTGTACTATTAATTTGAAATTTTGTTATGATTAAGATATTAGCACATAATGAGATATGAGCCAATATAGTAAGCTTCAGCTGTGGGTGAAGAAAATGAATTAAGAAACCAAGAGTGTTTTTTCCCCTAAATGATATTAATTGCTATAGTAATTATTTGGATTTACTATTATTAGCTTGAGTTGGAATTTTAAAAATTCTTTTTGCCTATGTGAGATATTAAAAGGAAAATGAGAGTTAGATTAAACATCTGTAAGGATGTTATTTAATGTAGAGAATGACCTAAGCTTGAAGCCCATCCCCACACATGGGCAGCGGTGTGAGCCTGGTGTCACTTGGAACTTTAAAGCTTTGCTTTTGCCTTCTGCCGAAGTGACCAGTAATAATGCCCACCCCAGACATGATTATTCTGTGTAGGAGGGAGAGCTCTGTGCAGTGCTAGCACATGAATAAATGTTAACTTAGTAATAGTAATAGTGCTGTCATGATGATTAATGGTTTCTTTGAAAAAAATCGAAATTTTAAAACAAATCTTTTTCTAAAAAATCAGGATCCAGATTCAAGGACGTGGCATCATTATGTATACCAGCCCAAATACCTGGATCAGCAAAAGTCAGACGACCTTGACAGAGAAAAGAAATTAAGGGAGGATAGTCCCAGGAAGACTCCCAATAAAGAGAGTGGCATGTCCAGCCTTCCTGTGTCATTAACCAGCATTAAAGAGGAGCCCAAAGAGGCCAAGCGCCCCGACTCGCAGTCCATGGAGGAAAGCAAGCTGAAGAGTGACGATCGAAAGACTCCCGTGAACTGGAAGGACTCTCGGGGAACCAGAGTGGCTGTGTCCTCACCCCTGAGTCAGCATCAGTCCTACATACAGTACTTGCATGCTTATCCTTACCCGCAGATGTATGACCCCAGCCACCCTGCATACCGGGCTGTCTCTCCCGTCCTAATGCACAGTTACCCTGGTACGTGTTGTGGGTTCTAACTCTCTTGGAGGGAAGAGGCTGTGTTCAAATCTTAGCTATTAAAAACTCAGGATAAATTAGATGCTTCAAGAATGACATTTGTTTTGCTTATTTTTATGCTGCTTAAAGTCCTAAAGATGAAGCTGATTTAATATAAGAGTTCTTTAGGATGTCAAGAGTCCTCGGCTATTGTTTCCATCGTCTCGGCTAGGCTGCCATAGCTGTTAGACTGACAGATACTTTATTGCCTGTGAAAATATTCTAAGCACTTACTGTCATAATCATTATAGTTACTGTTCCTTTCACTTAAGCGGACACATAAATGTATGAAATGGCTGTAAGCTCAATTCTGTTTATAACCTCCGTTCATCAGGATGAATTAACTGGGAGAAGAAAATTGAAGGACCTAGATACAGTTTAACAATGATGTAGCCCATTCTTAATGTAATCCCCTATTTTAAGGTCTATGACTCTTATCCCAAATTCATGTAATCTGAATGGTTTTCTTTTTTTTAAGATGTAGCTCATAACTTGACGTGGCATTTGTTGTTTATCTGCAGGGGCCTATCTCTCTCCAGGATTTCATTATCCTGTTTATGGGAAGATGTCGGGGAGAGACGAGGCCGAGAAAGTCAATACCAGCCCCAGCATCAACACGAAAACGACCACTGAATCTAAAGCGCTGGATTTGCTCCAGCAGCACGCCAGCCAGTACCGCAGCAAGTCCCCTGCTGTAAGCCACCTTTTGTTCTCATTTAAAAGTCCTGGGTTTGGGGGGGAGGAAAAGGGGCAAACTGGAGAGCAGTCTTGAAATATAAATGGTTTTGGAACCCAGCTGTGATTTCTGGATGCTGTTTTATCCAAATACATAAAGAGTGGAATGTTCAAAAGTAAGATGGTTTCACACGAGGAAAAAAGAATTGTTAAAGCGTGTATGGTGGTCACAAGCTTTTCTATTGCAAAATCTATACCTTGCCTTTCCAGGAGGATGCAAGTTAGGTGGACATTTAAATTCATATTTTGGTGCAAAATATTTGTGATGCAAGATATTTGGATGCACTTGCATGCCAGAGTGAGTCACTTGGCTCAGGCGGGTGGCTGCATCTGTTCTTTTTTGGCCTTGACTCATCGTCATGTCCCTTTAACTCCGCTGAAGTAATGCAGACGTGTGTCCTTGTGAAAGATGGCTTTCCCGACACCCTGCCTCCTCGGCCCCTGCCCAAAAAGACTGTTCTGAAGAGAGACAAAAGAAAGGATGTGGTTGCTCTTGGCGAGAAAGAGAGGTTTGGAATAAAGTAAAATGCAGCATGTGTGATGTGAATGAGTCCACCAGAGACTCTAAAGAAACTAGAAAAGATGATTTATGAATCTTTGTCTGTGAGCACTACTTCTAGTGCAAAGATTTTTCTCAAGTGAGAAAAAGAATTTTAGTGAAAGGGTGGTTAAGCTCTGGTGGATAAAAATGTATCAAAAAATACATGACCCTTAACCAAACTGTGATCTGGGAGAATAGAGCTTCTTCTGAGTGTACTGAAACGGGAGATTCTGGAATGCTTTTGGAAACCTAGGGCAGTGATTTGCTGTACCTGATAGTGGCATGTAATAGGATGCATTTTTTCAAGGGAACAAAACAGACAAAGATATTTAAAATTACAAGATAGATTCTTCCCATAAAATGTGAATGAAGTAAAAGGGTAATCAGAAAACTTGACCTTGAAGAAATTTCTGACAACTACTTCTTTTCCTTGACCCCATATTTAAAAGTTGTTTCTGGCCAGGCTGGTGTGGCTCAGTGGTTGAGCATTGACCTATGGACCAGGAGGTCACAGTTCAATTCCCAATCAGGGAACATGCCCAGGTTGTGGGCTCAATCCCAGTAGGGGATGCAGGAGGCAGCCGATTATGATTCTGTCTCATCCATCATTGATGTTTCTATCTCTCCCTCTCTCCCTTCCTCTCTGAAATAAATAAAAATATATTTTAAAAAAATAAAAATAAAAGTTGTTTCTGGGAAGAAATTGAGTAGATTCTAAACCTAAAATATGAGTAAATAGAGAAGTCCTCTTCAGTCATTTGAGGAGATGATTGGTGCCCCTTTTGGGTGGACCAGTTCTTCAGTGTTGACCTAATTCCAATGGAAACTGAAGCTTTTTTGACTTGATCTTGAAGTAATAAGTAATTTTTAAGTATCTGTGTATTTGCTTTTTAATCATCAACATATATTGCTGAAAGGACAAAGGTGGTACTCCTACTGCTTTTTTGCAGAGGACTAATGGGATAATCTCTCTTTTCTGTTGCAGCCAGTGGAGAAGGCTACAGCTGAGCGGGAACGGGAAGCAGAGAGGGAGAGGGATCGCCATTCCCCCTTCAGCCAGCGGCACCTGCACACGCATCATCACACCCATGTAGGCATGGGTTACCCGCTAATCCCTGGTCAATACGACCCTTTTCAAGGTCAGCAGCTCTATCGTTGTGCCTTTCTTCCTTCCGCTTTGGAAAGCAGTTGCCCAAACTGCTTAAAAGATATCATGTCTTAAAGATATTGAGCTTTGAGCTAAGGTTAGCTCTGGGGAGGGTTTTTAACATGTACTTCTTAGTATTTCCTAGTAGCAAAACTAAGGCTATCCCACACCTTTGTATTCTGCTAAGACACAGAATGGCTACCACTTAATAATTGTCACTTGTTGATGTTATCAGCGACTTACTGTTATCTCGCAGGCTAAGAGTGGTGGCCAGTGTCTCGGGCACTGACTATAGCAATCAGAAGATCATCAGATAGCTACTTGAGGGAAATTGTGGAAGCAGGGAGTCATGGTGGGAAGCTTCGTGAAATTGCCTGATTTCTGCAGGCCTTTTAAGTTGCTCTTTTCTCATGGAAGTAACAGAAGTAACATGGTCACGCTTAATGTTTTTTATAACCTCATTCAGGGACTCTCCACAGCCCTTCACTGTGGTGACTCTTTCACTAAAGATGGAGAAACATCCTTTTTTTAAAATATGTTTTTATTGATTTTCTAAGAGAGAGAGAAAGACAGAGAGAGAGAGAGAAACATCGATGTGAGAGCAGAACATCGATCGACAGCCTCCTGCACGCTCCCTACTGGGGAATGAGCCTGCAGCCTGGCATGTGCCCTGACCAGGAGTCCAACTGGGGACCTCTTAGTGCACAGAATGACACCCAACCAATTGAAACACATTTTACCAGGATAGAGAAACATCTTTTAAAAAGCCATAGAATTGACAGGAGGGAGCCTTGAACTCATGGTACTGTAGTTGAGCATGTGCCATTTATCCTAACTCTGTCACCTCCCAGCAGATGGGCCATGGCACCAGCTCTCCCAATAGATCACCTGCTAGGATCTTGCTGTCTTTGCTCTGGCTGCCACAAAATACCAGTCTCTATGACTTTAGACAACAGGGATTTGTCTCATAGTTCTAGAGCAGCCGTGGGCAAACTATGGCCTGCGGGCCGGATCCGGATCATTTATTGAAATGAATAAAACTAAAAAAAAAAAAAAAAACCCCTGTTCTAGAGGCTGGGAGTCTGAGATCAGGGTGCCAACATGGTCAGTTTCTGGTGGGAGCTCTTCCTGGCTTATAGGCGACTGTCATCATGCAGTGTGCTCATCTGACCTGTTCATTGTGCTGGAGGTTTGGGTGGGGGTGCGGGGGGAGAAAGGGGAGAGAGTGTGTTACTCTCTGATGTCTCTTCTTATAAGGACACAAATCCTATTGGATCAGGGCCCCACCCTTATGAACGCATTTAATTTTAATTACTTCCTTGTAGGGTCCTATCTCCAAATACAGTCACATTGAAGATGTGACTTCTCATCAGGAATATTGGAGGGACACAATTCAGTCCATAGCTAGTGCTTGCCAAGTTGCCTCTTACTCTGCTATGGGAATAACAAGATGATATGTTTGCAGGTGCTTCCAAAAGTGGGAAGAGCTATACACTTGTGAAAGGGTCATTTTAAATTATTCAACTCATGTTACTTGGTGTCAACTAGGGTGTTAGAAGAGAACATAAAGGACATAGAAGGAGAGAGTGATCTTCCCTAGGTTTGTTTCCTCTACTTTGTCCGAAATTGTTTTCTATAGAATTAAAAAGAATTTTCTGTTGGCGACTTCATGACATTTGGAGCTATTATGTTCTCTGACTGTTACCTTTCTCTTGCATGGTAAAAGCTAAGGCTATTTCTGAGTTTGGTTCACGGATTCCATGTACCTTTGGGATGCATTGTGTTCAATCACTGGGGAAAATGTTAACGTGATAAGTTATTACGAAACTATTGTATTCTAAGCAAATAGCATGTCATTTCTGTAATTCACTGTGACTTTTGATTCCTGTTGTTACCTGGTGGCCATTATTTCTCCTGAGCTTCCTATTCAGGAATGCGTGCAAACCGTTTAGCACCGTGCAGAGCCAGACAGATGGAATGCTGTATTCTCTTCTGATAGCTATTAAGAAAACCGCAGAGTATTCGATAGAGGGACACATATTGGTTAGGCCAAGCGGTTCGCAGTCTGTCCTTGCTGGATGAAACATTTCATGTGTGTGTTCAGGAAACTACATACCGCGGCTGTTGGGTCTGCACCCCTTTCCCACTGGCTGTGTCTACTTGTATCTTTCTGAATGTCTCAGAACCCTGCATTTCCCCCCACCAGGCTTGACCTCTGCCGCCCTGGTTGCCTCTCAGCAGGTGGCTGCCCAGGCATCTGCATCAGGAATGTTTCCTGCACAAAGAAGGTAACTATTCTTTACATTTTTGAATCAGTGTTTTAGGTAGAGACATTTCAATGGGTGGGAGGAAGCAAGAACAGGCATTTTAGACCAAAAACTTAGGTCCTGAGGGTTTCTATTGTTGTATTGAATGTGCTTTTATGTCACTATGTTTCACATGCAGCTTCTATTCACAATCCTCATTCTATAGCTGGAATGTAGATCCGTACTTAACTGGTCCGTTGTTTAAACAGTTGGATAGTTTCTAAGGTTATCCTCAGAGCTCTGATAAAATAATTCACTATAACTCCCTTTGTGTTACTATGTTTAAAAATAAAGTTGCAAATGGAGAAATTTATTTTCATAATGTTAAAGGTAATGTTTGTTGTTTATTTTTAATTATCCCTCAAGTGTTTTTAAAAAGGGAAAGAATACATTTTTACAATGTATATCGTTACCCTGTGTTCATTCACTTTCTATGGAATTGAATTCCATGAATTGAATAGAACTAAAATTAGCCTATCAATCTCATGCTTTTCATATTTTCAGATGTGGATGGAACCCTGTGCTAAGGTTGTCTTTTCTTTTGCAGAGAATAACAAGATTGGAAATGTACGTTGTCATGTGACTGGATCACATGGGGAAGCGCTTTATACAGACATCAGTTCCATGGTGTTAATTTGAAATGCCTTAATGGCAGGCAAAAACCAGTCATTTCATTTTTGTAAATTACAGATTTTATCACAGAGTAACAAATGTTGCTGTAATTAAACTTCTGTTTTATATATATATACGTATACATATATGTATATATACATATATATATATTCTTTACTTTTTGTATCAGTAACCAGGCTCGCACACACAGGGTCTGCTGCCAAGTTGCAAACCACTCAGTAAAGAAAATGAAAAATGTATCTGTCATGTTGAAAGTGTTAGCCACAAAAGGCTGCCTACTTTCTTTTCCTTTTTCTTTGAATTGTAAATAACTAATGTTATGTATCAGTGTGCCTGAACCTTGCATATCCTTCAGATATTTCCCGTAAGCCCCTCAGAAAGGCTAACTGTGATGATGACACTTGGTACAATTTAGACGTCTATTTGGTGGCTCCTGTTAAAGACGCATCAGTGTAAAATGTTCCTGTAGTCACTGTTTGTACTTGTGTATTGTGGAAAAAATACTTTTGGAAGGCATGGGGTTGCCAGTACCACAAAAACTGTGTTGTACATAATGTAAAGATTAAAATGGGGACATAATGAGCATCTGTGAATAATGAGGTGTCATTTTTTTGATAATCTTGAATGGCAAATAACCCAATAGCCTGCATACCAGAGACATCTGTGATTGTTCTATTACTTGAATAGTCCTGCAGTCCCTTTTTTTTTTAATGTTTACAATTATCCAGTTTTAGAAGAGAGAGACTTTAACGCCATTGCCTGGTTACTTGTTTTATGCTGTAATCTAGTTTATTTTATGTAAAATGTATATTGAATGCTTTCCTTTTTTATACCTGCCTTAAATAATTTGGCAATCAGAATTAAAAAGGTTTTTTTTATAATGGCTTCTTGTCTGTGTCACGTTATTGCCAGCTGGCTGATGGTGATTCTAATTTTCAAAGAAAGGTTTCCTAATGTTATGAATGTCCAATGTATAAAATATGATATATAGATAGTAACTTTTCTTATATGATACACAGGTATAATAGTCAAATAGTATATTTAATTCAGTGGATATATGCATATTTGCTGGATATTTACACTGAACATGGAGTATAATGTTACTGCAAATAGGTACATACATGTTTCTTCCATATAGAAAGTCAGCTAGCCATTTATTTGACTTGTCATTAAATTGTTTTACTAGCATATTTTATGCCAAATATACAGAATTAATCCCTCCCTCCCTCCGTCCCTCCCTTCAATTAAAACGTTGTTAAGACCTACTTTATCTCAGGCCTTGCAAGGTGCTGGGGTATAGCATTAAGCAAAGCAGATGGAAATTCCTGTCCTCTTAGAACAGCGGTTCTCAACCTATGGGTCGCGACCCCTTTGGCGGTCGAACGACCCTTTCACAGGGGTCACCTAAGACCATTCCTGCATATCAGGTATTTACATTATGATTCATAACAGTAGCAACATTACAGTTATGCAGTCGTACCGAAAATAATTTTATGGTTGGGTCACAACATGAGGAACTGTATTTAAAGGGCCAGAAGGTTGATAACCACTGTCTTAGAGTTTTCGTTTTCTAGTAGGTGGGGTAAACATAATAAAATATATAAGTAATGTGCAGAGTACTCCAGGTCAAATAAAGTCTTCCATTCAATTTCTTTTTGTTATAACATTGATTAGGTGCCATAGGAACTTAACTCTTATTTATATCAATTAGGCAATGGTAAAAGTGTCCTTATATGTCATTGGCTTAAAATCAGAGAACCTATTGTTGATGTTAAGTGAGGACTTGACTATATATTCGATGGTTGGTAAACACTGTGGAGAAAAATAAAGCATGGGAGTGGGAGTTTGTAACAGCAGTAGTGATCCGGGAGGCCTCCCTGAAGGAGGTGAGGAAGAGGTCCACGTGCACATCTAGGGGCAAAGTACTGCAGGGAGATGGAATGCGGGAACAAAGGCGTTAAAGTAGGTGTGTGCTCCCCGCGTTTGGACTAGTTGATTTCAAGGCTTCATTCCAGCTGTAAGTTTTTATGATTTTAATATAATTGCTAATGACAGTTTTACCACTTGGTTTTCTAAAAAGTTCTTCAAGTTGACAAAATTTGTCTTGGTATAATTTGCTTAGTTCCCTACTTAGGGGCCCATGCTTCACAAGCGAATAGATGTTTACAATAAAAAAGAAATACTTCCGCCGCTGGTGGGAAACCACCGTGAACTCTTGCGTTCGCTGTGCGCCTTATGGCTCTAGTGTCTATGTTCTTAGTAAATTTCACTAGGCAGAGCCTTCTCCCAGGTTTCAGTTTGTTTTCCTTTTGAATTTCATCCATTCGTCATTGATGAAGCTATTGTTTATGGTGCTTATTGCTACACGAGTTTTTCACATACTTTCATCATTTTTTTAAGTTATCAAATTTCTTCACTTCTTGCATCATATCCAGCTGTGTCCTTGAAGACTTGATGTAATTGGCCTTATCCCAGTTAAACAAGTATGTTTCCTCTGTTCAGCATATGGTTAAAGTGTGTCTGGTGGTGCCTAAATGCTGCTCCGTTTCTGGAACCGACCAAACCGTTCGATGGTTGAAACACAGGAGCAGAGCCAAGGTCAATTTACATCCCTACCTGCCCCCCCCACCCCGCGGTTAATTACCAAGATCCCTGGTGCCCAGGAAGTCCTGTGGACTCCTGATCACTTTTCTGCTTTGAACAATCATAGGGAAGCCAATCTTGCCTTTCAGCTGCAAAATGACTGCTTGTGTGCTCATTACATCCCAGGCTTATAATCATTTCTAGTGGGTGCCTAGCGAGATGGGGTTTAACTAGGGGCACCAGACCATGCCTAACCCTGCTGCTGTCATAAACAAGAGTGCTGACAAATGCAGGGAGATAGTGACCAAAAGAACAATGCAATTTGAATACTCTCTCCTCCTAGGCTTTTACTGGAACATGACTCATGACTGGTTTACATTAATCACTGAATGAAGTTTTGTTTCTTCCCCTCACTGTTCCAGTGTTGTTTTTGCTGATGACAACATGAATTGCCAAAGGCCAGAGCTTGTTTCTATTACGTGTGCCATTTCTCTAGCTGAGTACAGAGTACCTGCACAGTAAATTAAAGGTTCCCCAGAGACAAGCACGCTTGGCTCCATTATGTTACTATGATGAATCTGCCATTAATACTGCTCTAATTGTTTTACTTTTATAGACATAAAGTCAGTCCCCTTAGCGACTAATAATAGGATTTATTGATTTTACTAAACATTGTTCATTGCAGGCTTGCTCATATCACCTGATCCTGAACACGTGCAAAGAGCCTGCAGTGCCGATACCTGCAAATCAACTTCATGGGGACAGGAGGCTGAGGAGTTGTTTACAGCTGTGGTCACAGCGAGTACAGAGTATTAAAAACAAGGTAATAGGCACCGTATAGAACCATTTGCTCCTGGAGTAGGATCTCTGATGGCTTCTTCGCGGAAACTTACCGTTGATGTTCCGCCCAGGTCACTAAGGCAACAGCGTAACGAGGCTGGCCTTCCACATTTCACACCAGCCCTGGCCTGATGTAGTGTGGTTTCAGCCCCAGCTTCTGAGAGTAACCAGAATGAATAGCTCTGATTGATTACAGGACAAAACAGCAGTTTAAATGATAATTGCTGGCCATTTCATTCCCTCCCCGACTCTGAAAAAGAGACAAGACAGGCAAAGCCATTTATTACTGTTTTGTCACTAACTGCTGCCATCCACTCCCTGCTTCCTGCAGGAGCCCGCGTCACGCATGCTGTTTGCTTTCGATTAACTTTAGGGGAGAAAACAAAGTGTAGCCACTGTGAGAGGTGCTTTGGTCATGGATTTCTTTTTTAATTTCTTAATAAAATCACTCTCTAAAGCAGAGGTTCCCAACCTCTCCACTGTTGACATTTTAGAGGAGAAAATTCTTTTTTGGAGGGTGGAGGTGGGGTATGACCCTGTATATTGTGGGAGGTTCTACCCACCAGATGCCAGTAGCAACTGCTAACCCACCCATCCCCCCACCCCCACTCCAAGTTGTGACCACCAACTGGTCCTGAAACTCAGATCTGCCTAGCCTCTGGCCCACAGATAAAGGGCTAACTTCCCTTGTTCTTTCTTGCATTAGAACAAGGGTGGGGAACCTTTTTTTCTGCCAACAGCCATTTGGATATTTATAACATCATTCGAGGGCCATACAAAATTATCAATTTAAAAATTAGCCTGCTCTATTTGGTCAAACATTTAAGTAACCCCTAATGCCTTGGCAGGGCCAGACCAAATGATTTCGTGGGCCTATGGCCAGAGGGCTGGACATTCCCCACCCCTGCTCTAGGAAATAGAAAGCTCACCGATGGCTGCTGGTAATCCCATGAAATCATAATGGGGATGCTCATTTTCCAACAGGGATAAAGTGAGACCAGATCTAGCTTTTTAAGGAGAATTGATAGTCCAGATTTTAACATATTTATTAATAGTTTTTGTAGGTTGAAAATGAATTCAACCTAAAAACCATGCCAGGGGGCTGAATTCAGCTCACAGCCCATCAATTAGTAAGATAGGTTTCATATATGTAGTTAAAAACCTTCACCCAGGCTCTCTAACATGCATTTTATTTTTCCCTGGAAAGAAAGCTTTCAAGTTGAAAAACCTGGGAAAAGGTCGTTTGTAAGTGAGCTGCTGGGATGGGACTCAGATTTCCTCAGACCACACACAATTATGTTAGCTATGTTGTTCTGTGCACCTGTGCGCACCTGAGTATGTCTCCAGCTAAGCATGGGCAAGACCTTGTAACTTTCTCAGCTCCTCTTTCCAGGCAGCTACTGAAAACAGATCAAGGTTATCTTGCAAAATAAAGCCTATTTGACATCCAAAAAAGAAACAGTCTTGACGAATGGAATCACAACCTTTATTTCTCTTCCAAAAATCAGAATCTCCTCATTTTCAAGCCAGGAGACTTAACATGGCACCGTTTTCCCACTATTGAAAAATTTAGGTTATTTTGTTTATCTTCAGCATTTTAAAACAATTTATCCCTTTTGTCAGGAAAATTGGGGAACAAGAACATTAGTTGATTCATCTTTCTACCGATTTATGGAGGTGTTTTCTTCTTTTTCTTTTTTTACTTCCTTATCACAGCCCCTCTTAATCCCCATCCCCCTCTTATGAGGATCCCTGTTTAAATTGGGCCAACCCAGGTAATCCAGGGTAATCTCTTCTTTTCAGGGTCAGCTGATGAACAATCTTAATTCCATCTGCAATCTTAATTTGCCTTTGCTAGGTAACCTAATATATTTACAGGGATAAGGAACAGACATCTTTGGTCATTATTCTGCCACCATACCATCCAATAAAATTTCCTTTCTGCCTGGGTAGTAGTAGTCACACAATAATAATAGCTAGCATTTACATAGTATTATGCACTAGACACTGTTCCTAAACACTTCACGTATAACCACTTGTTAAACTCTCATAATCCAATTAATCTTCCCATTTTAGAGCAGAGAAAGCTGAGGCACAGCGGTGAAGCAGTTTTCCTGAGTTCCCGCTGCTCTGTAAGTGACAGGGACAGGCTTCTAACCACTGTGCTATCCTGTCTCAGGAAGAGACTGTCAACTCCTAGGTAATGAACAGCACTAGCCAGCTTTCCTTTGCTGAAGCATTTGTTACCTTAAGGGGGCACAGGAGTAAGAATAGTTTGTGTGTCTAGTATTTGTGAGGCAAATCCCCTGTGTAGCCTTCCCTGGAGCTGGGCATCAACCCAGACCCAGGGGACTGAGAGCAGGAGAAGTTGCTGGAAGATTTACAACCCAGGCATGTGCCCTGACTGGGAATCGAACCATGACTTTCTGGTTCATGGGTCAACGCTCAACCACTGAGGCTACTCTGCAATGCTCTTGGCTTTGTCCTCGTCTTTGTCCCTTATGTTCTGGCCACAGAGGTTCCAGGAGCCCCATCCAGAGACCTCGCTGCCCATGGGACGGGGCTGAGTCTTTCTGTGTCTCTCTCAGGAGGGAAGAGACCTTGCTTGGAGACCTCTGGTGGACATCCCCTCGTGTCTTCTAGGCCAGAGCAGGTGCGATCTCACTCCTGAACCTCATGGACAGGAGGACGAGGCAGCCGGAACTTCCCCAGGCTAAGGGAGAGGAGACTGTCCTGGACCTTGCATGGGAGGGGTCATGGCTTAGAAGCAGGGTTCTGTTAGGGAGGAAGAAGGGCCCGGATGAATGTTTTCTATTTGAGAATAAACCTGAGGCCAGTGGGACGGGAGGAGTTCTCCCAGGTGCTCCCCGCTTCTCCTGAGGTGGAAGCCTGCATACAGGGTGGGTGTGGGTGGGAGGCAGGCAGTCATTTGCACTTAGAACTCAGAGAGCAACAGTAACAGATTCGGAGAGTCTGGAGATTGGGCAGAAAGAGTGGGGGTGGGGAGGCATTCTCCTAGAGCAAGAAACACCAGGCTGGAGCCCACGGTCACTGAGTCAGTCACAGAGGCTTTGAGGTGAGGAAGAGCCTTGACTGGGTCTCTGAGAGCAGCCTTGCTGTGCTGAAAGGGGCAGTGTGTGTGTGTGTGGGGGGGGGAGCAGGTGACTCCCAGGGGCTAAGTGGGTGGGAGGGCACAATCCTCTTTGCTTTTGCCCACCCCTCTCCTCCCACAGAGCAGAGCAGAGCAGTGGGTGGGGAAGATGAGGGATGGCCCGGGCCCCGCCCGTCCACCCACCTTCCTGGGCTCCAGTGTGCACAGGACTAACCTGTGTGCAGGGGGTCGGAAAGTCGGTGGCTCGGTAGTGGTCGCTGACTTGGACAGGGATGGTCTCCGGCCCCACCCAGCAGGTCTAGCGACCGGTACACTTGGGGTGGGATTGAATTCCTTCCATAGAAGGAATTTTGAAAGAGGCCAAATTCATACAGTAAACATTCCCGAGGGCTTACTAAGGCCTGGTGTTTCCTAGGGACAGAGTGACCTGACCGGGTGCTCACGGCCCTCTGGACCCAGTGGGCCAGCCCTGCCCTCTGCGGCTCAGCCAGGTCCCCACAGAGCGGAGCGAAGCAGACCCTGCAGACCTGTTGTTGATGGGGAAGAGCTCAAGTACAGACGGGCACTCCCAGTGGGGAGCCTGTGACTAAAGCTTGTCAACCTTCAGGCCTGACGCGCCTGGCCTCAGAAATCGCAGGCGCCTGTGTACCGGCCGCCTCTAAACCCCCAGCGTCCCCTCGGTGAACAGATGCTACATAGACAGACAAGGAAAGATGGAGTTTATGGTAACAGTTTGGTGACCAGACTGTCTCCTGTCAGGGCTGCCTGCCCCCACGCAGGGCCTGAGGAGGGAAGAGGCCCAGCAGGTCACTCCGAAGGCCCTCTTACTGGGCGTTGTGAGCTCAGCCATCACGAGCCACTGCAGAGTGGCAGATGTGCCCAGAGGTAGAAAGCTCCAGAGACTCATTGCAGCCCCTTGCCTGGATTCTGTCCAGCATCTGAGTGAGCAGCAGAGTCAGAGGCAGAAACATGCCCAGCTCAGGGGAGGCCCGGTGCCCCTCCGTGGCCCGCCTGGAAGTGGTTGCTATCTTGAGAGCCCCGCACTGAGCAATGCCGCTTCTGGAAACCCCAGGTGACAGTCTCAGGCCCAGACCTGCTCCTGTGACTGCATCTGGTGGGTGAAGCATGCTGAGGCAATGGCGACCACGCAGCAACCCCAAGGTCAGATAAAGAGGCTTCCTTTTCTCATCTGGCACTGGAAACAGGAATTGGTGCTAAATATGAACATGATATCCTCCCAGAAGGTCAAGTGTCATAAACTTTGTCCCACTCCATGTAAGCGACTCTGCGGGCCTCTAAGGCTTCCTCTGGATGCTCAGCAAGCTCAGCTGTGTACTTCCTGCTGGCAAGTGCCACCATGCCTTAGTCAAGGAGTTCTAAGTGGTAAATAACAGCTCTTGGCCAGAATCAAACCCGGGACCCTTCATTCCGCAGTCTGCTGGTTTGACTCAGAGGATAAAGCATTGGCCTGCAGACTGAAGGGTCTTAGGTTTGATTCCAGCCAAGGCCATGTTCCAGGGTTGTGGGCACGATCTCCAGTGGGGGGCATGCAGGAGGCAGCAGATCAATGATTCTCTCTCATCATTGATATTTCTATCTCTCCCTCTGCCTTACTCTCTGAAATCAATAAAAAAATATTAATTAAAAATGAAGAAAATAATTCCATTCTTGCTCCAAACCAAAG